>NC_083340.1:15465672-15765672 GCF_019175385.1 Lycium barbarum
GGCAATACTAGATTGGCGAGACAGGAGAGAAAGCTTAGAAAGTAGTAAGGTGGCCAACACAAAAAAAGGATGAATAGAGGAAGGATAAAAGTAGAAATTCATACTTAATTTGTTTTGAATTTTAAATAATTTTTTGAAAGGAAAGAAAAGAGGAAGTTAACAAAATAATTTATATTACCTTTCACGTTTTCTGTATGATATAATATATCATACATATGTTTCGAACAACTAATAAAATATCAAAATTATTTGTTCGTTGCTGGGTTATGAATAAAAACTTAAGAGGATGTGAGTTAATTTTATTTTATCTTTCAATTATACGAATTTAAATGACCAGACAAATTTTATTCTCAACAAGTTATGCGAACCACAAGTTCAAAAAAAAAAGAAAAAAAAAATCTTTCAATTGATGTGTACAAATGAAGTGACCATACATAACATTAATCCCAAGTTATTGCCTTTCTCTGACCAAACAGTGAAGAAAGTCAAAAAATCGTCTCGTTGATTGAATTCATCAGTTGTCGGCTTCACCATAACAGGGACCAAGTTTGGGAAAGGCATTTTGGTGAAGTTCAATTATTGGCTTTGCTTTTCAATTATTTCAGTGATAGATAAATTCTTCTCAACCTCATTTTTGTGAAGTGTTGGAAGAGATAACAATGGCTTGTTTCTCAAACATAGGCGCCATTTGCAATGTTACATCTCCTATTTCTCTTATTAGTAACAGTAGTAGTAGTAGTAGTAGAGCTCTGTTTCCTACTTTCCGCAGTTACAATCATTCCCAAATCTCTCCCTCTCGGTTAGTATTCCTTTATTTAGAATTGATCTTTTATTTATCATATTTATAGCCTTTCATTTTACTTGCCCTTTATATTAAAAATATATTTTTCGTTTTACTTACTCCATTTTAGCAAATCAAGAAAATCTATTAGCATTTTCTTTCAACACTACCCTTTATCATTAAATAACTAGTACAATATAAAGTAGGGGCGTCAAATGGGCGGGTTGGGCTGAAATTGACTCAATTAAACTGGGCTGAGGTGATATATGGGTTGGGCTAACATTGACCCAAAAGTTACTTGGGCTGAAATGGGCTAAAAATGGGTTGTCTCCCTCTCTCCCAATAGGGGCTCTGGGAAGATCGTCTGGAAACGCTTCTGGAAATTCATTCACTACTGGAAGAGTCGAGCATCTGCATCTCTAACTCGGACTAGATTATAAATACACCCTTTAGAAATCAGCTTTCTAGCTTTGAGATAGGAGATAAACCTATCCATGGGCACTACTGCATCGCCCTTCTATTTTAGGACTGGTTCGTTGGGAACTTGGAAGCTTACAACTTTGGTTTTACAGCCTATTGTAGCATAACATCATGACAACCAGTCCATACCCATGATTACATCAAAGTCTACCATTGCCAACTCCACTAAGTCGGCTAAGGTGTTTCGATGATATAACTTAACCGGACAACCCCTATAGATACGTCTAGTCACAACTGACTCACCAACTGGTGTAGATACATAAAATGGTTCAAGCAAATTTTCTGACTCTACTCCGAATTCCTTAGCAATAAATGGGGTAACATATGATGATGTGTATCCCCAAGGCGAGACACTTGGTCTAACATATGCTGAAGTTTACTCTTTGATAGTTTGATTTGTTAAAAAGAGCTTGCTGATTGAATAATAATATGACTAAAAACGAAAATCAAGCTGCTTCAGGAAAAGAGAAAGGAAGTACTAGTCAACCCCTAACCTAATAGTAGTAATTTAGTTTCTTATAGAGTTACATGGGCAGGCTTCTCAAATTTCACACCATTTATTTACTTTAAGATATCTTACTGAAAACATTTACCATTTGATCAGTTATAAATGATCCACATAAAATGTATATGACCTCGCTGTTCCAAATCAATCAATCACTGAACCAAACTATCGTTCAATCTCAAATTAGCTCGGGATAGTCATTTCGCTCTGTTAAGGTCCATTCATTTAAGACGACTCATCATAGTTACAACTTTTTGGCTGGCCGTCAAACATACAATAACCTTGTTCCTTTATCCGGTTTTGAGGCTTTGCAAGACGCGCATATGTGGAGTTGGTTTTCAAAATTTTAACAAAGTTGTAAAATGCAAATAATACCGTTAGAATTACAGATTTAAAGATAATAAGACAAAGCAAACTGAGACTTAATATCGTAAGTAAATATGGAAATAAAAGAGTGATCATTCAGATTGTTAATTACTTAGCATAGCAAAATGTTGGCATATCATTTTCGGGATGAATTTTTTGAATGTTTAGTTCCTTGTTAGGCATGATTGATTTTTTTAATTTTTTTTCCACAGCACAAGTGAGATATGTACACCTGCACAAAAAAACTATACTCTTTGAAGTCTAAGCTAGTTTTCTGAGAATTGGATTAAGGTTCTTTGTACTTGCGATTTCCCCACATTTCCTGTGTTTTTAACTGTTGAGATTTTCTTTTGGCTGATCAGATATCTAGCCTGATATGTTCGCGATGTTTCTCTTCTTTTTAGTTCTTGCAGATTTGGTATCAAAAGCAGTTACGCTGAAGCTGTTAGAGAGAATCCTAACTCGGGTGCAATTGATGTTGAAGCAGATGTGAAGAGTGAACGAGTATTACTTCATGACCTAAGCATATTCTTTTTCTCCTTTTCAGATAAAAATCTATTTACAACTGTCTAAATTTCTGCAATTAAATGTCATTCACTTAATGTTTCTTTTTTTTTTTTTTTCAACAGATTGTAGTTTTAGGAGGCAGCGGCTTTGTTGGCTCTGCAATATGTAAGGCTGCAGTATCAGAGGGTATAGAAGTGATAAGTCTGAGCAGGTGCTTTCAATAGGGATTTCAGTTACTAAAATGACTCCTTACTTATTGGTGTCATAGATCTAGACATTTTCTGTTAATTCATAAGGATCCAAAAAATTGCCCTATCCTTTTATTTTGTTTTTACCTATAATGGGTTCTCAAATTTTAGTATTTCCTACACAGGTCGGGGCGTCCCTCTTACTCAGGCTCATGGGTGGATCAAGTCACTTGGATAACAGGCAGGTTCATCTCTTCATCATACCCTTAATGAAGAATGAATTCAAGCGAAAGTTTTACATTGGTGAAAACTATGCGGAAGTTGGCTTTTAGGCCCTCTCTCTGCTGAAGAGCCATTGAGTTTATTGAGAATAGATAACAATGTTATTCTTGAATGAATAGTGGGAAAGGAGACAATGTGAATGATCATTTTGGGCAGGCCAGAGAAGAGAACCTGAAGGATAATCAAGAAACCTTCCTAGAAAAGTAACTCTGTCACTTGACAATTCTAGTCAGCACGAAAAAATTGATTTGCCCTTAAAGATGAATGGCGGGCAGAGTCTGATTTTGCCACCATTTAAAAGACAAATCTAGTTTTCTATTATTCATGCTATGATCAAATCCGGGATTACAATTTGGACATAGAGGATTAACTAGTGATGGCAGAAAAAAGAGGAATAGAATAATGCCTTTCTAGCCTAAAAGTAAAAACACGTTTTCCAAAACTGGATATACAATTTTTGCCAAGGCCCATAGGTGAAAATTTACAAAAGAACCAAGTTTTAAAGTTCCTTCAAACAGCCTGAATCCTGGACCAAACAAGAGCAAAGAAGTGCTGGATTGTTTTGCCCAGTCTGGTCGTTATGGTCAATTGGTCATATGCAAACTTGAGAGCGGTGGGGATGTGCAAAATTCCTGTCAAACAAAACACTGTTGCAGTGTCTCCCCATCCCCCCCCCCCCCCCCCCTCCCTCTATCTACTCTCGAAGTCATACCTATGTGAAGTTTGGTACTAGCGTAATTCAGTAGATATGATAGCTACCATGGACACCTCGACAATCGAGACTTACAAAGTAAATTTCCAGGATATTGCATTTTGGTTCCTAAGCGGATCCCAGTTGAAATTACCTTATTTTATCCACATACACACACACAAAAAGATTAAAACTAACAGATGTATCTGTGTTTAGTCTAGTTTTGACTTTTCACTAAAAAAAAATCTTGCATATCAATGAGATAGTTTTCCACCCAATCCGGATTATTCATATGATCTTGATATCCTACAGGAGATGTTTTCTATGCAAACTGGGATGAAGTACTCGTTGGGGCTACTGCAGTTGTTTCAAGTTTGGGAGGTTTTGGTTCTGACGAACAAATGCAAAGGATCAATGGTGAAGCTAATGTTGTGGCTGTCGATGCTGCTAAAGAATATGGTCAGTAGCTTTCGTTTTATTTATATGAAGAAATCTGTAAAGCTGAAGAGACCTTTAAAAGTATAAACATAAGCTTTTGATTTAATGTCAAAGTGATAAATTTTTTATGGCTGATAATTTTTCCAGGGATTATCTTCTCTATTTCATTTTTACTTCAACTTGCAAACATATAATGAATCAGATAAGCCATGCATCCCTGTGATGAAGTGTGAGGCATGGCTGACTCCACTATGTACTTTAGCTCAGAGCTACAGATATATCTTGCTAGAGAAAATTGATGCTAAAAAGTTATTTCTTTGTTTTCTAGGCATTAAAGAGAGAAAATTCCGCTCATGTCGCTTCTAACTTACTGACAATTACCAGCTGAAGTAAATGCTATTATAGATATTTTGCATTTCTCTTGCATTGGCTTGGTGCTGGTCTGTTTATTTTTATTGATAAAACTTACCTTACCTATCAAACAACTATTACGATGCCTTAATCTCAAACTAGTTGGGATTGGCTATGACTTCATGATCTATTTCGCTTCACTTAGACTTGTTTCTTTCCAATATTCAATAATTTGGGATTGTCTCAAACAGAGGTTCTCTACATTTTGTACTAACATGCAAATACCTACAAAAATTAAAATGACCCAGCAAAAGTTGGAACTAATGTAAAGTTACCATCACGACCAAGTATTAATCCCAACTAGTTGGTATCGTCATCTACATGGATGTTTTGCTTCCATCTTTGTTTTTTTTTCTCATTAAGCCTGCATAGATTTCTAGAGATTGTATTTCTTTCGAGATAACTTTTTTCATGTTATTTTAGGTCTACTTCGTCCTCTTTTTTACCTTTAGTGATTATGTTTCACACCTATGAAGCGGTGCATTTGGGGGTATACATAAAACAGATCAAACCAAAGAGACCTCTCATTTTATCGTTGTGTTTTTTGCATTTTCTGAAGAATGTTAACATTTCAAATCTTGTCTAATCTTATATTACCGCACATTAAATGCGGCAATGTAGAGGAAAAAAGTGGCCAACCTGAGTGTCGCAAAAATACAGATATTAGAACAAAAAAAGGAAAATAAGATTTTTGTATGATGTCAATTCTGTATTTTTTTTAGTCTGCTGCTATTACAGAGAAAGGATAAGCTGGTAAGTCTTTAATTCTTGGGTCTTTTAGTTTTTTGGTACTTGTAGATTGGTAAATAAGTGTTTCATAATTGATTCACCTTCTTTGGTGCTCTTCCCGACCAATTTTTTTTTTCTTGTGGGAAATATTACCTCAAAAGCTATTTAACTTTGACTAATCCTCCATTTTGAGAATCAACTCGAGGTTGATTACTCTCGTATTGGGTGTTATGGACCGACAGTCCTAATAGGAAAGCAATTTCATTTATTTGAGACAAGTGCAATGCTTATTGTCATCTCTCCCACTCAAGGTTTTGCCATTTCATCTTACACCTTATTTTCCGTGCATAATTTGCAAGATCGTTTTGCATACAGTATGGTACTGCTTTTAACAACTCTTATCGCAGGTTTAACTAGTCTTTTTGCACATCATATTGTCATTGTCCCCTTGTTTCTCCATAACTACTCATGCCAAGTGTCGGATTTATAGCTGTTCAATGTGACTTACAATATTTTTTTTGTTACTCTTGCAGGGACTCCTAAGTTCATATTTATTTCTGTGCATGATTACAATCTACCGTCATTCCTCCTTCAATCAGGCTACTTCACAGGGAAAAGAAAAGCAGAATCAGAAGTTTGCTCCAAATTCCCTAACTCAGGTACTCCATAAGATGTTTACTTCTTTTTGGTGGCACCATGGAAGTTTGAAGCTTACGGTTCCACAAATTGTTCTAAATTGCAGAAACCTAGTGTAGTTCTTTGAAATTATTGCGTACAACAGCACCATGTATGCAGCAAGTTTGTTAATAAAAAGGAAAGAATATCAATTAATCAGTCCTGCTCCTCTTCATTGTTCAATAGTTTTATCTCCTAGCAAGTATCTCAAAGCACTCAAGAACTTGAAGTTGCGGGATTAAACTTATGTGCCATATGACAAGTTTAGTTATGTGCTTTCAACCGTTACTAAGAAAAAAGAAGAAAAAAACCAAAGCTTGTTGCTTACCCTAAACTAGTGCAACCACAATTTTTTTGTTGGTTAGATACTTACATTTCTCACTTAAATTTAACAGGTGTTGTTCTTAGACCTGGCTTTATATATGGGAAGAGGAAGGTTAACGGCTTCGAGATCCCTCTAGATTTGATTGGAGAACCTCTTGAGAAATTATTACGAGCAACAGAAAGCTTCACTAAGCCATTGAGTTCGCTGCCAGCATCCGATTTAGTTTTAGCCCCTCCTGTTAGTGTGGATGATGTTGCTTATGCAGTGATAAATGCTGTTAAGGATGATGACTGTTTTGGCATTTTCACCATTGACCAAATCAAAGAAGCAGCAAAAGGAGCTAAGGTGTAAGAGGTTTACATTTAAAAGAAAAATGATATACGTCTTGTAACAGAAGTGTTTATGTAGAATATGTAAAATCTCTGGCTTATGCTATCCAGCGCAGTGTAAAGTATATACAGTGCAGATATTGGACCTTTTGATGCCAAAATAGCTGCGAATGCAGAGGTAGATGCCTAATCTACCTTATTTTCCTATGTATCCTAATCTGTAAGAGGAGCAAAGCAACACTCCGTCTTGCAAAACACATGCATTGGAGATTGAAATTATAGCATGATTGAAAAATACATTACCATATTTAAATAGATGCGTAATCGTGTATTAAGGATTCATCAAACCTTGTCGAACAGAGACCTCTTAAGGTAAGCGCGCACTCTGCAGCTAATGAACCAGCAGAAGAGTATATTTACAATGTTTAGTTGATTGGTTGAAAGAGAACCTGCAATTTCAGAAAATATATCTGAGTTTTGCCCATATTCTAGAGCTGATATCTGCACAAAACTCTAAAATGTTTTTCTCCCTAAAAAGGGGTTTTACTCCTATTGCAAGAACATTTGAAATTATAAGATATCACACTGAACACCTCGACTGATGAGTACTATTACAACAAGACATTCACAACTGACGTTGTAATGCAAAATGTCTGCACATTAACAAGGAGATTTCACATGATCTGAGAAAAAAATAAAAGGGAAAAAAAAGTTTAGCGCAACGCGTGATGTGCAGGCTAGGCACGCTTCACGAGTAAGTGAAGGGTAGAGAGCGGGTCCATTATCCATCTTGCTTCAAACCACGCGCTATATGTCATCTTTGTGTTGTGCTTGATTGAGATGCAATTTGAACCCAAGCAAACTCCTCCTTGTAAGCTACATGTCCATCACACGAGGATTCACAGGCGTACACAGCAATAGTAGCCCAGTCAAGAGAATGCACATCATTTTCCACACCAAAATAATACAGTATTTGTGGTAAAACCTGGAAGCAGCAGATAAAAAGAGCATCATTCGAAAGCTAATTTTAAACACCTGCTTGGCAACCAACAAATTTGGAGGCAATTTTTACTACACAACCAGAGACATACAACTAATTTAATTAGTTTGAAAGTAGCCACTAGCTAGACTTGTAAGCAGAGCAAAAGCTTTCATTATAATACCTGAAATTCAAAAGCCCTACGACCACCACAATAGGTGCACTTAGGGATGTCCGCCTTTGATGGCTGGCCACTTGATGTTGGCCATAACGGTTTTGCTCCAGCATCTCTGTAATACCTATATTCCAAGAACATGATCGAATCTCAATGACAAGTCATGTGACCGTAATTATTAGGGGATAGCAAAGAAGGGAACTGTTTTCAAAAGTAATATAGCAAAAAGAAGTGCAAGTGTTTCAATCACCTTAACACTTGCTCAGGGGTACGGGATACCCTCTCCTGGAAAGATGCCCAACTCTTCTTGTCATCTTCCCCCTGTGTAGAAACAATTACTTGAGTTGAAAATAATAATCGATATATCCATCAATCACTAGAATAGCCTTCCATACCTCAAAGCTTTCTATAAGTGACTCAATTGAATCATCCACTCGGCTTGAAGAAATCAATGAGTTCGCCTGTCCATTATCATCACAAACCTTATCCTCACATTCATCAGTAATTGCAATCTCATATTCTGGCCAGAGACTCTTGCTTGCAACTGTTCGAGGATTTCTCATGCAGTGTTATTCTAAATATATATAACATTCTTACAGTTTTTCCAAATAAATGAACACCACATCTATTACTCTTACCTTCTTGCACCTCTCCAACAGTTCCATTATTACTAGGTTCAGATGCTTCCTGAGAAATGCTCGAGGGTAAGCAGCGCCTTTTATGACCCAATTTCCAATGAACGGCCTGCAAATTGGATTCAATTAGGAAAATTCCCTTCCTAACAGAAAGGAGAAAAGGAAGCACGGTATGCAATGCTGACCTGGTGTTTCTCGGAGCAGTAATGTGCTCTTCGGCAACCACCACAAACTTTATCTCCTTTCCAGGTACCACACCAGCCACAAAGAACAGCTGAGAAATGCAAGACAAGATATATTACGAAAAATCCAGGACAATGTGTAAATATTTTTGGGTGATCTATTAATATGAAGTTGAAAGAAAAGGAAAAGACAAAGGTTTGGAGAGATAATCACAAATACTTAATCGAAATCAATTGTCAACTAGAGTCATCGACCAAATGGAAAAAGTAGATCTTTCCTAAGAATTACCTCCAGCACTAGAAGGTTTATCTTTCCCATTGTTTCTCGGGGGCTCACTGGAGTAAAAAGCGTTATGACGGGGCAATTGGCACCGGAAGACCTTGACACTGGAAAAACACATTCAGCTATCAGAGTTAGAAGAAGGGAAACATAAGCAGGGTATTTTGTAGTCACAACATTCAGTTGCGAATAAGTACCTCCTGGATGGCTTGTCTTGGTTCCTTTTCCACTGCTCATGTTGATCTTTAAGGAGACAGGTCATTGATGTACACATGAAGAGAAATAAAGTGCGGTGAAAAGTCGAATCCTTCTCTGTGAGTGGTGCGTAAACCTTGAAGTGAAATTAACAGAGAAAAAACACCAATTCAGTTTCCTCTTTCCACTCTCTTTTTTACCACAACGAAAAAATAAAAAGAGGACAAATGGTAGAAACGAGAGCCAATAAGTAGATGCAGAGCCCATATGATGCAGAAATAACTAATACACAATTAAAAAATAGGCAGCAAGGGAACCAATAGGGTTGAAACGCATGGACAAACTAAGGAGAGACTTTCTATGGCAAGGCAATGAACAAACAATGCCAGTGTGGTTTGTAAATTGAAAAACAGTGACCAGAGACAAGAATAATGGGGGACTAGGAATAAAAAACCTAAAGAGTTAAGTTAAAGAATGCCCTCTTGAAGAAATGGCATTTGAGATTCAACACTGAGGAAAATGCACTTTGGTGGAGAGGTTCATTTAGTGGACACAAGTCAGACGTCATTTCTTTAATTTTTTTGAGGGATAAACAAATTTGGCCCTATAATAGAAGGCAAAGAGTACCCACCTTATGTATTTAGAAGTAGTTAACAATTAAGAGCCTAAACCTACAGAAAAAACTAAAGTACCATTTGACCAACTCCAAAAGGTTAATAAGAAAAAAGAACTGTATCTCCTCTAATTGTATGTCCTACAGTTAGATTTAGACTTTTTTATGCTGTGTAACGTCAAGATAGATTTGAACCATTGTCTTCTCTAAATTAGAATGAGACTTTTAACTTGGATTGTGTTAACCGTTCTGCTATTTGAGTGATTACTTCAGTGTTTATGCATGTTGTGAGTTGTGACATGAATTAATGAAATATGTTCCTAGAACAATCAATATTATTCCCTAATTTCAAAAAAAGAAAATCCTATGACTTCCACTTCTAGCTCCATTTTGTATCAGACAGTGTTCTTCTATCCATGACACAAAATTCATAGGCTAAAGGATCTAGATATAACATACAACAAAAATGTAACGTTCACAAGCCACCTGAAGCATGAACTGCAAAGGCTCGCCACAGAAATCGCAAAGACACGATCTCCCTGTTGGCAAGTTAATTGGATCCAACCAAGCCTACATTTACAGAAATAAAAACTATAACTCAATCAACATTGAAAAGCGCCTCTCACCCTAATAAATATGGAAAATAGCGCATACGAATCAACAAGAAAACTTTTTTAAACATACAGGAGTACCCCCAGCTTTGCTTGGAAATAACTCACGTCGCAGTGACCATGAATTCTCAGGCTTTTCGAGAACCCCTAAACCCACAGGTTCTTTGTCTTCATCCTCATCCTCGTCATCATCATCATATGAATCAACATCTCGGTTGTCATCAATTTGAGCCTCTTCTTGATCTTCCTCATCAAGGAGTGTAATTTTCAACTTTGAAGAGCCTCTGCTCCTTTCAGCATAAATTTCTTCCTCCATTTTGGCTTCAACTATGCTCGTAAATGATTGAAAAATAAATAAATATCAGAAAAAATCACAACCCCAGAAAAATAAAGAGAAAGTTACACATTTGGACTGTCAGCCAAAAAATAATTACATTCGCTAGCCAAATATACAAAAAACAATATACACTATTATGTATAAAACATGTATATTTCATGTATATTATAAATTAATATACAGAAAAATATACATTTTCTCGCTATTATTTCGGTGGGCGGCTATTTATGTCAATTTCTTGGCAAACAAAAAGGACTAACTATGAAACTAAGGGAATTTACAAGAAGCAAAAATACTAAAACTCCACCACCAAGACTCAATTTTTACAGAGGACAAGTTGATATCAAAATGAAAGAAAACAAAGAAAAGGGGTGAAAGAAAACCTCATGTTGAAGAACCAACTGGGAAAATTAACAAACAAGTGAAGTAAAAGAACTCCATCACCAAGACTCAATTTTTAACAGAGAACCAGTTTATATAAACATGGAAAAAAACAAAGAGAAGTGGAGGAAAACACCTGAATTAAATGTTTTTTGAGTTCCCTTTTAAGCTTTTAATTGTATATTGTTTAACAGAGATGGAGTGAGTGTTCAAACCTGAAACAGCAAACAGAAAGAACAGAGGAATGAAGGGTTAAAGGCAGAGACATAAACCTTGTTTATATTTGGGCTTAAATACTTGTGGGATGTCACTAGAAATTGGCCCAATTCATGGTCAAAATGATCCAATTTGCACTGAATTGGGTATTTTTACACTATATAATAACTGAGATTTTTTTATTTTTTTTATATATTAATGTGTGTGTATGTGTATATTTAAAACATAAAATATACTATAGAGTATCTTTTTACATATTTGGTTAGCGACTGAAACTATTTTAACCGAGCAGCCAAATATGTTAAAGAGTCCATGTGGTTAACCCGATGTAGTTGTAGTTAACAAGAATTTATTTCGATTTTTGATCTTCACTGGATTGTCTTTTCATAGACAGATTTTAGCTGCTACTTATTTACAATCCCTAAAAGTTCAATATTTTTAATTTTAGCAAGTTATACTTAACACAAAAAACTATTTTTCAAAACAGGAAAATGATGCATGCGCCATGGCAATCTACTAGTATCATGTTATGTTCCTCCGTAATTTGCGACCTAGTTCAATTTGCATAAAAGAAAAGTACCAACTTTTATTTTTGAGAATTTTGACTTGATTAACTTTTATCTAATATAATTATTTGATTACTGAAAGAGAGCATTGGAACAAAGGTAAGAATATCTTTATGTGATTTATACGTCACGTCTTCAAGCCGAATAATCATCTATTGATATGCTTCGTACACTGGAGTGCCTTTATCATAATCTATTTCTTAGAGCATTAATTATTTGAAACGAACTAAAAATACAAACCACCAAATTTTCTGATTAATTTGATTCTATGAAGAGTAAACGGTCAGCGTCGGTTACATCTCTTCTGAGCCAAGGGTCTATTAGAAACAACCTCTCTACCCCGCAAAAATAGAGATAAGATCTACATACATCCTATCATCCCCAGATCTCACTTGTGAGATTACACACGGGAGTATGTTATTGCTGTTAAAGAGTAAAAGGTCACACAGAGTAAGATGATTGTAACATCTGTTACTTTTTCCATTTTTTTAATTGTTTTTCTCACCAATAAGGGAAAAATTCAGATAGCCAACCAACTGAACTACTAATTACTTTTTCCATTTAGATCTATATGGACACGTTTTTATTGTCCTTATCCTATTTGTGAAGAGGGTTTATATGCCAGACGCATACCTTTTACAGTTTAGGTCTTCAAAAGTTCTAATTAATCTTTCAAAATGTATAGCATTATCAAATTAGAAAGAGAATTATAAAAGAATTAAAAAAAAACAAGTCATGCTAGTTATAGAAGTCTATCTTTCCAATGTGAACTTCAAATGTATCTTTCCATATAGCCATATGACTACCAAATATTCATCATTGAACAAGGTGCGTTTAATTGATAAAGTACTTTACTACACCTTTTTGTGAAGATCACGCAGTACTAAAATCATATATGTTATGATATTATCTTATGTGATAGACTAAAATCGATAAGCAAAACTTTCTACTACACGAGATGATCCCAAAAAAGAACCGTCACGTCAATATTTCTAAATGTCGACCTACCAGAAGTGCTGTACATCAACATCTATACGAAAGGTCTCGGTAACATTAATGCATGATTCTTTTTCTTGGCTAAACATATTTCTCAATTTGACAGCAGCACGCTCGGTATCGCTTCCAAGTTACAAGAGCCAGTGACAAGTGAACAATATTTCATGGTAACTACAGAGCAGCAACATTTGATTTCCATTTCAAACAGTACAAAGTTAACCATCTCTCTTGTTTGATTGCTCAGAAAGATACCTGCATCACATCCAAAAAGTCAGGGGCTGAGCTAGAAATCTTAACTAAAAAGGAAACACCAATAATCTAATATATGTTATCTTCTAATGAACATTATTCGAAACCTGCTATGAGAGCACTTCAAATACTCACGCCAGAAAAGATATAGTATTAAAACACTTTAAAATAGCAGTTGTCGTCTACCTTTAACCTACACCTGGAATTCTTACACTGGTGCATTTAAAGGTTCCATCAAGCGAACACTTTTCTTTTTTCTTTTGATAACACTGGTGTTCTGACCAGCTTGGACACGCCTCGACTATTCCACTACCTCCGCCCAGCAGATGTACGAGGTAACTCTACCCACTAAATCTTAGGCAGATGAGAAGATATCACCCACCATATTTTGTCTCTACTGGCCAGCAAAGTGAACACTACATGCAGCTAATCTTTATCAGACTAAACCGAAGAGATGATATGGATCCATTTTAACTTCAACCAGAAAATTTAGGTTTTCATTAAGTTACTACATTTGCAAGAGTTCGGGGCGTTAACTACCAGTTCCGACAAAAAAGAACACTGGAGAAAATCAGATCATCCATTTAAGAATCGCACTTCACATAAACTTACTTTCCAGTGTAAAAGCCTGCAGAGTACCATGCATTCAGCACTTCCGTTAGATCCGTCTCCAAGCCTTCAGTTTTCTCTGCTGCAACAGGGTTCATCTCTATTTGTTTTCCTGAAATTAGAATAATTAAAACAAAAGTTTTTAAGGAATAGAAGGACATTTTAGAGATTGAAAGTTCTTTCTCACATCATATTGGACTTTTTGTTGTTTTCTCAAATTCTGTAGCACATTTGAGATCCTCATTTATAATATGATACCGGTGCTCCTAGCAGTACTCATATTTTTTCTCATCTCTTCAATTTCACATCTCTCATATATGGGGTGTTTCCCTTTTCTTTTTTTGGTCATTAATAAACTATTTACTTGCTCAAATAAAATAAAGTACTATCTCCTATGCAAATGATAAAAGGTGGTTTTCAAATTAAACAAGTGTAAACAAATCTAAGAAATCTGTCATGCCAGCTAAATTATGGCCAGGAGCATCAAACTTAATATTTATTAGAGAAAAAGTCCCAGAATATCAACAAAGCGAGAGAAAAATTAGGATATTTCTTTAGGTGTTTTTTCCGTCCTGATACCTATGCTACCAGCTAAGTCGGTTATCAATTTCACTACATTCAGTAAAGTTATTTTCCATTTGCATAAACGGAAGATGATCCTGACCTCATAAATTTGCAGTGAATTCTACTTGCAGGTAGAAAGAAGATCAATGACTTCAGCTCAAAGCCTCAAACTATACAAGGGTCTGCTCTTTCCTTGATTCCTTATAAATGTAAGAGTTGAGAACAAATTTGTTTCCCATAGACATTGTTTACCGAAAGGTCTCCAAACCAAAGTATCTAGGCAGGACTTAGGAGTTCATTCCGTTCATCTAAAGGAACTAAGAATTGGACAGAGAAAATTGGTTTTGAACCTTGGAGTCACAATTCGAACTGCAGTCTATCTCTGTATAAACCAGTTTCACAAGCCTATTGAAGTAAAATATAGTTATGACCAACAAGAAATTCAAGAAAGGAGTGCTATCAACTTGTGAACTATATTTCCTAGTTGTGGAACAACTAAGAAAGGAAAGCTTTAGTGCTGATGTCAGAAATCTGTCAGCTGCAGCTCAAGTAGTGTTATATTTGCGAGCTAAGATGGAAAAAATACTCTCTCCGCCCCATCATATGTGACATTCTTCCCTTTCTAATTAGTCCCAAAAAGTTTGACACATTTTTGTATGTGAAATCAACTTAATCTTAACATGATTTATTGGGATGTATGTGTATATCTCAGTCTCACAATTTCTTTTGTTCTCTCCCAAAGTAAGTCATCAACACGCATGCCAACCTCACGGGATGAGGATAGATGATATTCAGTATAGCAGGACCTAGCATCAATGAACTTAGTGTTTCTCGATTGCCCTGCTACACTGAGATACTGAAATATTGCCTTCTACTGATAGAAGGTTTTTCATTGTGAACTTCCTAAAGCAAATCTCTTACTGTTTAATCCACCTTTGTCTTCTTCTTGTCCGCATTTCATTTCACCTCATTATGTTATATACAATGCAAGGATCTTCCAGTCACTACCACATTACACCCTAGACATAAATAGAAACAGGCATGCACTCAAATATCCAGAGAGCTACTCACCTTGCTTTGCAAATGAATTCAGTGAAGCCGTGTTAGAAGCTTGCTTTAAAGAGGAGAGTGCTTTTTCTGCAGCTCCCATTGCTATATTAACCAGATTAGGGTTTTGAGGAGATTTCTTTTCTTGAACACTTTGTAAAGAAGCATCGCATGGTTTGTCATCCTGATTTCCACCCATACAACAAGGTGATGTGGTGCATGGAGACACCCAACTTTGGCATCCATATGGGCAGTAAAAAGAGGATTCTGCTGGATATGAAGTCTGGGCTGCATAAGCTTGATGTTCTTGCGAAGCAGAACCAGAATTTTGATCACCCCAGATGCCAAACTGGTTAAGTTGCTGCAAAATCTTTTGCCTTTGATCCTCAAGTTCATAATATTTGTACAGTAAATGGTTGTAATCTTCTAAACTCTGTGAACTGACGCTCTTTAAGCCCTTATCCTGGGTGTTTTGCTCATTCAGTTGACCAGTATGGTTTTCAGGAGGAACTGCCTCAAAAGAGGAATTTTCTTTTACTGATGGAAGGTTGCTTGCATCCCCCGTTTCTGTAGTGGTATCTGGTGCAACTTTGCTGTTATCATCTCCCTCCCCATTGCTTCATCCACACATGAAAGAAACAAAACACAGAGGAATCATGGAGAATGTCAGTCTCCAAACAATTAAATGATTGTTTTCCTGATGTAACTTGAAAAGGTTTATCAAAAGAAGTACCCCCCCCGTACCATTTTATGTGAAGGTGTTACAGTTGGGTGAGTCAAATAGTTTTTTCTTTTGACTACAATTTTCTTCAATTTTTTTTTTAATACTTTGAATCATTAGCTATGTTAACTTGTAGTATTTTTCTTGTAGTTTTCAAATATGTAAAATTTACTTTAAAAATTTGAAGAATCCGTACTCGAATTCATAGTCTAAATTAAGTGTTTTGACCCTCGTACTCCGAACTCCTTGACATAAATTGGGTCAGACAGATAGCTCTGTATATTTACTACCCAGGTTGGCACATGCGAAGCAAACCAAAAGAAACAAAATGGCTACAGGGAGGACGATAACGTTTAATAATAAAGCAATAAACAGGGGACGTTGTGGCATATGAAGCAACTTATTGCTATAATAAATCATCAGAAAGATCGATACCTGACCTATAAGTCTACCAAGCAGACATGTGAGAACTTTAATCAGCCACCTATTAGGAAGGCAGAGTAAAAAGTACTTAACATAGCTCTAAGTTGACATCCTAGCAGAAAGCATTAACTCCTAACAGACAAATCAAGATGCATCAATTTATAAAAGAATAATGATATAAAAAGAGTTACAAAAAAAAAAACAAGCTTTTCCAATTGGCTAGATGTGCAAGTCTTCGCAGCTAGTAGCATTTTCCTTTATATTAATTTTTTAGCCACTAAAATAGCTCGAAGAGGAAATAAAAAGATATATCACTCTATTCGAATCATGAATGAACCTTTTAAGCTCATTGCTTCGGTCATCAAGAGCTGCCAAATTCTCCTCTTTGCTGCTAAGTTTGGCTCCTTTACTATGCATAATCTGGAAATTAGAAAGAAGAACATCAAGAGAAACATACAAAATTTTCTTAGAAAGCAAAAACGAGTAAGAAATGAAAACAATCAGTAAACAAGTATTGTGTTTGCCTCTAGGCTCTTTGCAATAGCAGTTGTCACTTAAATTTGACTCTCTTTATGGAAGGAGTCGGAATGAAGATTGATTTGGAAAGATTGAGAGAAAGCAGGCTGTATGGAAGCTACGGAAGTTAGGAGGAGTCAAAAGATTATGGCAGATGCAAAACAGCAGTGGAGTCAAAAGGATGTCTGGGATGATGATCATGAAGGAGAAGGAACAGAAAAGGGGGGATAAAGGGGAGCCAAGATACTTTATTCAACTGTCGCATCCAGCATCCCAGAGATAAAAACAAACGAAATTTGAAATTCGGGCTCAACACGATTTTAAGTACGAATGACAGAACAGAAACTAGTATACCAACTACACATGTGAAAACAGACTGCAAAATGGAAGATGCACCCTGGAAACTTCTACTTAAGCTCAGATAAAGACACCATCTCTCATAACATCCTCAAACCTAGTACATAGTAAATAGAATGAACTACATCCTTGATAGTTTCTTTTAACGGGACTATTTGTCGGAGTAGTTCCCTATTCCCTAAAAAGTACTTTAAAAGAACTTCATCACTGAGCGTTGCTCTCTAGTACATATCTTGCAGGAAATGCTTTCTTCACTTTGGTTACAGAAAGCAACATTTTCCCCCTCTTCATCCCTCCTTCTTCTTTTCCATATTCCAGCACTACACAATTCTCTAGTGCTACTCCTACACACAATATAACGGAAGCCACATCGCTTCTATTATTTTATCTACCCTGTCATATCTTATACACTGATCACTTGAGAACGATAATTTCAGTAACATGAGCAGCAGAGAGCACCATAACTCAGCCCCTAACCACTTGATATACTAGAAACCAAAGTCGAATAAATGAAAGCACGATAACAAGTTATATACAATGGGTCCTCATGCAAATATCATTTCCTTGTCCAACTTAGTGCTTCCAATCTCGTCACAATATCCAATTGCACAGATCTTTGCGCAAGACTAAAGGTCAATACCAAAAAGTTGTCAAGCAAAAAAAGTTTCCATCCTAAAATAAATTAACCACGTTGCTAACAACACAAACCTAACCTGAAAATGCTAAGGGATTTCCTTCCATCTGCCCTAGCCTTGATGGGAAGTTACCTGGTATTAGTAGGTGTTAGCAGGTACTTAATGGAATAGTCGAAGCATGCACGAGATGACCCGAAAACAACCGTCATCAAGACCAAATGGCAGTCTTACATAAGTAAACCTCCTTCAGTATCACATACCATGTTCCTTTTCTTCCCACATACAATGAGATCAACACTCTAGCCTTGTTGGTAGTCCATACTAACAAGGAAAACCAAAAAAGGGGTTTTCTTAAATGTTCTTCCATAATGCCAAGAATTGAAGCATAATTCTCGTAAACAGACAAAAGCAAGTATTGTGCTCTTTCATGATGGTGAAAGGATATGTGGGGAAGAAAGAAAAATCAAGCAATTTGTATATGTAATACCATAACAACAGCTACCCTCAATTCAAAAACCGGTAGTAGTTTAAATGAATCCTCTATTCCGCTCCATTTGGGTTTCATTTGCCAAAAATATAGCAAGAAAGTAGAGAAAGAATGCGAATAATTAGATCACTAATCCACCTAGAAATTACGGGTTCGGGTTCAGTAGAAGAGCACAAGTGTTGAAAACCAAAGATAGAAAAATGAAAATAGAGGTCACATGCATATATAGAATACCTTGTAGTTGGATACAGCATCGTTGAAGGCGTTGATGAGGACTGAATCATCCCACAGATCATCTTTCCCCATTTTCGCTTTCTACTCGATGAGTGTTGCAGCAAAAGGGTTTAAGCTGCGTTTTGCAAGGGTTTAACTTTGTTACTCTCTTGGCCTATACCAAACATGAATTAGAGCCCGTTTGCATTTGCTTATAAATTGTTTCAGCTTTTTTTAGCGTTTGATTACCAGTTTAAAGTCATTTTGTGTTTAAAATAAGCTTAAAAAAATAATTGGATCCGTTTGACTTAACTTATTTAAAGCAGTTTATTAGCTGAAAACAGCTTATAAGTTAAAAAAAAAAAGTTAGACTAACCCAACTTATTTTTTTTTTTAGCTTATAAGCTGTTTAGAGCTTATAAACATAAGTCCATCCAAAAAGGCTCTTAACTATATATATTAGCACCTGAAAATAAGGATTAAAGGCTTTTGAACTTTTTGCCCATAAATTATACAGTAGTATTTCTGAGCTTAGACGTGACCGGGTAGAGTATATTTGGACCGAAAGTGTAATGAGAGTATTTGAATGATTTATGATAGCACAGGGGTATATTTGACCCTTTCATGTTTAAAAAATAATTCAAAGTTTACAAAATATTTAAAGTTTAATGCCTTAAATAAATTCAAACTTGCAAGACTAAAGTTGAAAGTCGTAGTTTTAAATTTCAAGCTTTAGGGGTCTTTTTTTTTTAAAGACAAGTTATATTAGGATTAATTATATTGTATCATTTCTTATTGATTGTTTAGTTTATTATATTAAAAGTAATATGCATTGCAAAATTTCTAAGAAAAATATGTTTTCTTATAAAAGGACCCTCCATCTTATTTAGTAGAAAAATGATTTGAGGGATCTTGAGGCTATTTTTGTTATTTTTATTATTTTATCGTGGGATTGTTATTTCACCCTCTGTCAGAGATATCTTATCCCGGTACTATTTTTAATCTGAGATAACTTATTTCAAGATTAGTAACAAGATGGTACTAAAAATTTACTATCCCAAACCTATATCAATCATAACAAATGACACCTTAGAGGTATGTAATTAGAATGTGTCAAAGTTTAACTTCAAACTTACCGAATGACATTTGAGTTTGAAATTAGGCTTTGCTAGTTCACAACTTTAATCTTTCATGAAACTGAAAAAAAAAAAAAAAAAAAATTACTCTAAACCAAAGGTCTTAAGTTGTGAATTGGCCAAAATGAATTTCAAATAAAAAGTTTAAAATTCCACCCATTATAATAAAATCCTCGCTATAAAAGATTTATGTTGATTTGTCATTTGCTTCAATATAATATAGATTTCTTTTTACAAGCATAAAGTCCAATGGTCGTGACTCATGCTCTGAGAACTTTATTGGGTTGCACATTTTCATCAGTGGATTCCCATGTGATTTGAGTAGGGTGTCAGTGGACGGCTTGGTTGGTTATTTTAAAAAAATTATATCATTTTAATTTTTAGGTTATTTTATTTTATATAATTAAAATTAGATTTTTCGAGACCGTTTTATTATTTTGATTTTTTTGATATCGGTACGGTTCGGTTAATTTTCGATTATTTTAATTTTAAAGTGTCACATAAAAATATACCATCATTAAAACGTAACGGCACAAACCTCCACAAACTTATTTGTAGTACACCATCAAATAAAGCTTCTATTTGTTTCTTATGAAATATTTAATGTAAAAGTTATTAAAAAAACTATACAAAGTAATTGAACTGAAATGTGTTATATCAAGTAGTAAGACAACAATGATGCCATCATTGCGACATGAAACCTCACTGATTGACCAGGGAGAAGAATAATTTGTCAAAGACAACAATGTTGAATTGAGCCAAAACAAACATTAGCTTGTAGGCCGCAGAAACCACAGCTTGAATTTGATACATATACATCAAACAACATAGTAGAGGAGACCAAGATAAAGGTAAACTTCTTTTAGTGCTAACTATAACTAAAAATGCCTACTTAAATCATTTACATCTATGACCGTATGACTATGTATATAAGGTATCCTTTTGAAACTAAATCCAATCAAATAAAGGCCCAAAATTTAGTGGCCAAAATTATTTTTTATATTTGAAACAGAACTTATAAAATATATTTATATATTCAATTAAAAATATTTGTAATATATAAAATATATTTCATACATGTAAGGCTATTCGATTTAGGAATTTTCGATTTTTTGTATAAATTTAAAAGGCCATCCTAATTGTTCAGGACGGTTATAAGCTTAAATAAAAATTCACGGTTTTATTGAAAAAACACTATAAATCGATTTGGTGTAGTTAGGTTCGGTCGATTTTTCATATTTTTTTGACACCCCTAGATTTGAGACTTCCGCTTCCCATGGTGTTAGAATTAGCTTTATAAAAAATGTTTATAAGTTAAAATTTAAAAGTCATAAGTTGAAATATTCAATTTTTGAATTTTGACTTATTTTTATATTTTTTTGGCCTAAAAATCTTTTTCAAACACGACAAAAAATAGAAAAGAGTTTAAAAGTCAATAAACACTTGAAATAAGTCAATCCAAACACCCTTCCTAAAAGAACCAACAAGATCAAATCCCTTATTTATGCTTTTAAAGTTAGCAAATGAGTGATTGACTCCAATAATGCCATTCAAAATAACCTTTATTGTTATCGTCTTTATCAGCGTCGTAAAATGAATGGTGCTGAAAAGTTCATTCAATATATTATTGCATTTTATATATTTTTGACCATCTTTATTAATCAGTTTGCTTATGTTCAATTCAAAAGTGGGTGATAGGAAAATCAAGTGTGTTAAGAAAAAGAAAGAAATGTAATAGAAGTAGTCATCGTATACAACAACAACAAACCCAGTATCATCTCACAAGTGGGATCTGGGGAGGGTAGGATATACGCAGATTAATACCCTCACCTTTGTGGGGGTAGGGAGACTGTTTTCGATAGACTCTTGGCTCAGAAATGTACCTGGCACATTAATGTTAGGAAAAAAAAATAAAAAAATATCAAGATACATAATAACAAAATACAAACTACTACCGGTAATAGATGGTAATAAATTTCCAGGAATAGAAAACTACGCAATGGCTGAATATTACTACTAAAGGATAAATAGAAGGTGGGGGGGGGGGGGGGGGGGGGGGGATTTGTTGGGGGGGGGTGGAACTCTCCGGATTCAGTTCCCTCCCTCCCCACACAGAAGACGACTACACTTAATTACCTACTAACTTTCTACCATAATTCTCGCAGCTGAAGTTGTACCATGTTTTGCCTAATCACCTCTCCCAAATTTTTTCGGCCTACCTCCACCTCTCCTAACTCCTAGTACAACCAACCTATCACACCTCCTTACTGGCGCATCCTCGCACCTCCTCTTCACATGTCCGAACCATCTCAGCCTCGCTCCCTTCATCTTGTCTGCCACCGAAAAGTAGTCATAGTATGTGAAAAGAATAAATGGTAGTTATTTGAAGTTCGCTTCTTTAGACTAAAGCTGAAATATTTTGAGAAATGTGATTAAACTTTCAGTGTAACATATAAAAGCAAATTCCCGGTACAAATTCTACCATATCCTAAGACCTGTTTAACAAGTAACTTAGTAGTATCAAATATTTTTATCTCTGCTCATTGCGATATATATATATGTTCTCTATTTTTATTAAGGCTCCAATTTGATTTTTTTTTTTTGTTCAAAGCATTATTCAATTTGATTTTTTTTGTTCAAAGCATTATTCAATTTATGCATTACCATTCTAATATTATGCGGTTAATTTTTAAGTACTTTAGGGGACTTTAGTGAAATAAAGAAAAGTATTTTGTAATATTGCTAGGTTTTGTTAGGAAACTACTTTTTATATTTACTCACGGGCTGTTGTTGGGAATATCTTTTGGTCTCAATCAAACAATTAAATTATGTGAAAAGACCTTTCAACAGTCTAACAAAAGGTCAAAAAGTATCCAACACGACAAACACATACAACGACATCGTTTGCATGTATTCAATATCAAAACGACATCGTTTGTCTTCACCCACCTAAACACCCGTTACATAGGTAGCAGGCTTTCAATAATGGAAGCTGCAAGGTAATGTCGCCGATTTTTCTCTCTTTCCTTCCAAATATATTTTATTTATTTTCTCTTTCTTTCTCCCCAAGCAACTTACAACTCTAAATATTCAACGCGTTGAATATTTATTTTCTCAGAAACTATAAATGTTTTCTCTAATAATTTAGTTTGATGAATTTCACAAGCAATCGAGTAAACCCTTGTCTCCGTTTAAACGCCGTCGTCTCGTGATCTACGCCGCTTTGTTTTCCTCTCCTCAGTTATCTCTTCTATCGTTTACTTCTTCATACAACAAAGACGACGGCGTTTAATCAATGAAAGGTATATCTGTTAAAAACATGGTAAAACTATTTTTTTTACTGTTTACTGTTTGGATCTGAACTGATTTGTTTCGATTTGCTTTGTTTTGGGTAGATCTGTTCGGATTTTGTTTTTTTCCCTGGAATTAATTTGTGATAATTTTTTTTCCCGATTTTATTGTTAATTTATGGATTTTTTTGTACTTTTTGGTTGTTAAATAATTCATGATTAATTGAATTGAATTTTTGCTGGATTTTTATTTGTGGCATGATAAATCATTGGAGAGAAGGTTAGCGTTGTTTTGATTTTTTTAAGTTGAAATTTGCTTTTAAACCATTACGTTTTAATTAATTGAGGGTTAGATTTGTAAATTTGAGCCAAATAGTTAATTTTGAAGACACTTGTTTGTGTGACATGTGGATTGTGTGTCTAATTTGTTGAGGAAAGGAAGTACTGTTGCTCCATTCTAATTTAAGTGTTTTAGTTTAACTGGACACGGAGTTTAAGAAGTAAGGGATACTTTTCAATCTTGTGTTTCTAAATTAAAGATGTGTGCAATGTACTAAAATGCCCTTTGACTTTTTGGTTTTAAACTTTGCCATGTTAGGGTTGGGACGGAGGGAGTAGTACGAGTAAGGAAGAGAAGAATGTTTTTATATAGAGGCATTTGACCACTTAAAGAGTTACTTCACCTAATTGTTAATATGCATTTTTAAGAATTAAATGACAATGATGCTAACCTAGTTTAGCAATGCCGTAGCTCCACAAAAGCTTGTATAGTGTCTATTGTTACATGAAGTGTGAAGAAATTACCTAGCTTTTGGGATTTGAACCTTGGTCCCTCATAGTCTCCCTCGTATATATATAGATATACATATTTATATATATATATATATATATATATATATATATATATATAAATATGTATATAACTTCCCGCTTCGGAATAAGTGTGATAAACGTTGAATTTCTCGATTTGAGGATCTGACGTCTTTTTTTCTTTTGAACAAGCCTTCGAAATCCAAATTTTGGGTCCTTTTATATATATATATATATGTGTGTGTGTGTGTGTGTGTGTGTATGTGCATATATATATATACACACATATACATGTATGTGTATACATTTATATGTGTATGTGTGTATATATGTACATATACATAAATGTATATATATGTGTGTGTCCTCGTGCGTGCACGCATGTTGTAGTTCAATTTTTGTGGTTACATGTTTGCTTAATTAAAGGTCCATTCCAGAAGGTTTTGAAAAAAAAAAAAACCGGAGTAAAACACGGAGTGGTCATGTAGCTGTTTCTCTGGGTGACTGTTCATTGTTTAATATTAGCTGAATGTAAGTGAGAGATTTGAAGGGTAATGCTAATGCTAATCTTGATTTTCTTGTTAGAAAGATAATGATAGCCCTTAATTCTGTTTTCCTTAGTTATTTCTTTATATCCGGAAATTTATATTTCAGCATTTATATGTCATATTTTTTGATCTACCAATACTAACAAAATTTATGTTTTCAGCGGAGGTGAATTAGATTAGCCTCTAAGTGACCTTTGTATAAAGGAAAATTTGTTGACTTTACACAAACATTATGGTGACAACGAGCTTCTGCCGAGATGGCCACTCATTGCAGAATTTGGTAGGTTTCTCAAAGTTACAATAAATAATTTACTGGCTTTTTAGGGAGAGATGTTCACACTGACGGGAAGTAAATAAATCTGACACCAAATCAGATGCATTTAGGAGTGTGAAACTCACCAAATCAGATGCATTAAGGAGTGTGAAACTTACCTTTATTTCACAAATTAATGTGTAATTTACTTCTATTTCACAAAAAGTATGAAATTTACCTCTATTGCTTCATTTGCTTGAGTAGTTCAGGATCATTCAGTTGGTATTAGTCTATTTAGATTACTTTAGCTTTGTAGCTTATGAACTATGACATGTTCTGTTATTTGCTGAGTATCGTGATGTTCATATGAAAAGATTTCTTGTCCATTTTATCTCGAATGAGTGAGTTTCTATTTGCCTTCTTTTTCTTGCCAGGTTTTGCATTTTGTTCTCCATGACATGGCTTCTCAGAAATTTATTATGGCAGACCGGTGCTATACTAATCTAGGATTTAGTCTTTCAGTTAGTGATTTGTAAATTGTAGTTGCCTGTAGATAAATGGAGTCAAACTGGGTTAAAGTTTTAGATAATGGCCGTAGGACAGCAGCAGTCTACTCAAGAAATAAAGTAGCATCTCAGCTTGTGGCACATATAGTTGGAGCTGGCACTGAGAAGCTTGATGAGCTATCATTTCAATCAAACTGTAGCTCATTTTATAACAAGCTTGGGAAGAGGAAAAGGACTGTAGACGGTGAGTCTGATTGCCGATCACATCTCAGGAAGTCGATACTTAAGAACTACTCAAATTTCATGAAAAGTGGACTGCCCCAACGTGTTTTATTTCATCAGAATGGTGAATGGAATGATTTCCCTCAAGATATTGTTCGTATAGTTAAAGAGGACTTCCGTGCAAAGAAGGCTGTGATTGAGGTGAACTTTGGTGGCTTTCATGTAATACTTGATATTCTATATATGGTTCAGGTAAATCTGGTAACTGGTTTAGAGAAACCTATTGGCTGGATAGACGAAGCAGGTGGCTGTTTCTTCCCCGATTTACGTCTTGTCAGTTGTAAAACGCATGACAACTTTGCAATCCACTCACAGAGAACTGAAGAATTCAGTGCTGCTGAGCCGGATAGGGCAACTAAAATCAAGTTGCATCTTGACATAGACTTTAATGGACAGAACAATTGCAATTTCGAAGAATGCGTGGAAGAGTCGAATGTTAATTTTAAAAGGATTAAAGTTTATCCTTTTAAAGATAATCAAGAATTTGCTGGTGATAAAAAATCAGATACTAAAATGGAAATAGTTGCAGAAAATCAACAGAATCAGGAAAGTCGGTCTTCTAAATTAGAAGATACTCTAAAGTTGGTGGATGCAGAATCTGTTAAAATTATGTTTGTTAAGGGAATGAATACCATTCATAAGGTGGATATAGTCGAAATTAGTCAATGCTCAAGTAAATATATGAAAAATCGCTTGGAACTGTTTGAGAAGCAGGTTGAGATAACCCAAAAGTATCGCGGAAATTCCAATGTCCGTTATGCTTGGTTTGCCGCTTCCAAAGAGGTAATATCCACAATTATGAACTATGGCCTTGCGCATGGGGTACCTAGACAGAAGACTAATCTTGGAGTCGGAGTGCACCTCTTTGCACAGGACTGTGCCTCTAAAAGGTTGGATAATACTTTGTATTGTGACATCATTTTTATTGATGATTTCTTCATTATTGTTAGGAGTTTCAATATCCAACCTTTTAGAATGTTACCAGATTTTAAAAAAAAAAAAATAATAAAAAAAAATCATGCTCTTAGAACTGTTTTGAAATTTATGCAGTAGCTTAATGGAGTTCATTAATCTTTGTGGTTATTTTCGTTTTTTCTTTGCCTCTTTATCAGTGCTGCTGGCTGTGATATTGACGAAAATGGAGTTCGTTACATGGTGCTTTGTCGTGTCATTTTGGGCAATGAAGAACTTTTGCATTTTGGCTCTAAGCAATCTCATCCGAGCAATGAGAAATATGATAGTGGTGTTGATGATCTGGAGAGTCCTACTTATTATACTGTTTGGAATATGAATATGAATACACACATATATCCGGAGTATGTTGTGAGCTTCAGGATGTCTTCAGGAGCAGAAGGTCTCTATTTATCTCCTTTTCTCGGTACATTTAATTGTCAGAGTATCATGATTAGTATGAAACTAAAGAATGTATTAACTGTTAATTACTCTTAAGTATGTCGCACCTTTCCTTAAAGAGAAACTACACCATTTCCTGTTATTTTGAATATTCCGGTTCTTCAGACTTCAAAGTAACAGAAGTTTCAGTTCTCGTTTTAGCTGTGAAATCACTTAAAAAGTATCTGTTAATTCTACATTTGGGGACCTGTTAAAACTTACATTATAAATACAATTACTATGCTTTATCAACTAACATATTAAAATTGGATTCGCACTGCTTTGGTGATCATGTTATGGGTTACTCTTAACTTTACCTGCTATATAAAGAGGGGTTTTTGAGATATTTGCTCCTTGAGAAAAGTTCTGAACACATATTTGAATCCTTGTAATGATTATCATGAGGTGCAACTCTCCTTATCAAAAAAACATGAGGTGCAACTCTATAATTTTGTTTTTGTAAAGTAAATAACTCTTTAACTTTCATAACAATTATCAGGTTGTGTTGCCACTTTCCCCACATTTAAAGTTGAAGGATTGGGGTCAATATGACAATGACATATATTTCTTAGACTTGTTATGTAGTTGTTCTATTTCTAGTGCCTCACATTGAATGATCTTGATTCTAAACTATTTATGCTCTGAGGATCATCCTTATGATTAGCTTAATTCTTTTTTTTTGTTTTTTTTGTTTTTTTTTTTTAAATTTAAAAAAAATATTTGTAACTGCTGAAGACAGCATTTGATGGAACATCGCTTGGAAACCACAGATCAACCTGTTTGGTGTCTTTTTGGGATAATTGGGTTGTGATATGCCATTGTTAAAATGTCTGTGGGGCTTTTGGCATACGTCATTGATATTTTATGGGCTCTTCAGGACGTTAAGCATGACGCATTATTTTGATACATATAAACTTTTATATCATTGTGGAGAAGGTTCTCGAGTAGGAATAGCTTATCAATGATTAGAAGAGACAGAAAATTGCAATCATATAATTCACTGCTCAAAGGCATTTGAAGTAGATAGATAAGATTTTCAACCTCTTTTACAGCATAACATTTTGTTTTATTTATCCTAGGCAAAAAAAAAAAAGATTAGTCACAGAACAATTTATGTCAGTTTAATGTGCCGATCATATTTATGCTTTTCAAATTTCTTTATTACCTCTTACTGATGGTTGGCGTGCTGAATGAGTAATCTTCAGGTTCAAATACATTTTACTTCTGGTAGAGTTTGTTTAGCCAATCTAATCTCAGAAGTGGCTCTGAGTTTGCATTTTGTTTCCCCAGGGGCTCCAATAAAGGAAGAAAGTAGGCTTGATGTCTCCGGAGTTACTTCTCAGGGATATGAAGAGCAGTTGGACTTGAATAAATTGCCTATAGAATTGGTAATCCTTCATTCGACTTGCCCCTCATTCCACCTGATCCCCTCCCACAGTAGCGTGATGAAAATAGAAAAGAGAAATTGTCTTTGTTATTGTTTTTGCTAATATTATAAGGTGAACAAAAAATATTTTGAGGGAAAGGTAACTAACATGTGTCCTATTTGCCTTACTACATCAATATGGAGCAACATGAAGTGCTTCTCTTGGCACAAGTTGATTGCTTCAGTGGGTACCTTCTGTGCTCTCCTCTTCAGAAACTGAGCTTTAACTTGAGATTGTATATTTTGCCGCGGGTCCGCACAAGAAGTTGCAATATGATGTTTGAAGGCTTTGCAGCATCGCAGATTTTCGCCTATATATGAATGTTCATACACAGACAGACCCTGGCGAACTTGTAAGAAGTGGATTAAAGTTAGCTTCTTAGAGAATGTCTGAATTCTATAGTTTACTCAAAAAAAGAATGTCTGAATTCTATAGTTTTGATCATTTTGTCAGCAGAAATGTTTGGATGTCAAGCATGGTTGCACTTGATTTCCTCGCTTACGGTAATCTTAATTGTAGGAAGAACGAGAATGATCTAGTCTCCTGTTCCGTTCTTTTAGTTGATTGTTCGGAGTCTGGATTAATAAACGAAGGGTGTAGTTCCCAGTGAGGGACTGTTCGCAAGTTTTAGCTAAAGGAGCATTTGGCATGAAGATATCTTGACAAAATAAGAAGCAATCTGGGTGATAAATTTCTCTCTCTTGGCTTGTGACATACGTTGATGTGGACATGTTAATGAAATTGTTGATGCAATTGCTTTGCATAGCATATCTACGTGCAGAAACTATTAGGTGGCAAGGCAGTTTTGCGTGTTTATAACAAACAACCTAGTCAAAAGATGTTCTCTATTTTCAGCCTCCACCTTCTTTTAGTGTTAGAGGTTTTGGGGTAAACAAGTCATTTCATGTTTGCTTGATTTTTGTCATTTAGTTTAATAATTTTATCATTCACGTGCAAAGAAGCATGGGAATTTCCTTGGATTTTGGCCTATTAAGTTAATAGTCTTTCTTTAACACTTCTTGTTTTATGCGATTAGGGAAATTGTCAGCAATATCAGTTTGTAAGCAACCTACAGCAATCCCATGATGTTGGTATGAGTAGAAATAAAGCCCCCAAATCGCCCTGGATGCCTTTCTCTATGTTATTTGGAGCTATTTCAGCTAAAGTCTCTCCCAAAGATATGAAATTGGTTCATGCACACTATGACTTGTTCAGGGTATGTTGTGTTGTCAGTTGTGTGTAACAATTTTCTTTTTAACTTTGTTCCTGCTCCCTGAATCTCTCTCCTCCGTCTTTTTCTTAGAGCAAGAAAATTTCCCGGAACGATTTCATTAAAAAGCTGAGATTGATAGTGGGTGATCAATTATTGAAGTCTACTGTGACCAATCTTCAATGCAAGGTATGATCGGAATGTGCTTTGATCCATATATAATTCGGTAGTTTGGTACTTAGATGGGGGCGTTTGTTGACAAGTGCACTTGTCTCAAATTGATCTATTAATTTTGGGTTTAAGAGAAGTGGGACGAAATGGTTTGCTCTTAGTAAGCAACATACTTCACTCAAAAAAGTTTAGTTGTCACATGTATTTGTTTGTTTTATATTTCATTTTGGTCCAAGAATCTATCCTCTAAATTTTAAAATACCCTTGTTGTGGCTGAACTATTATTTTGGTCTCCATTATGTTTCACTTTTTTATCTTTCAAGAAGTGAACTTCATACTGATGTGATATCATCATAACAGGAAAGCTCATAAGTTCAGGGGTGGATTACAGAAAGGCATGATGGAATTCTTTTCTTGTATTAGTACTGATCCACTATTTGCTAATGGATGAAATTATCTTAACATCAAAACAAGTGTGGTCATTTTAAAAAATCTTTAGATAATTTAGAATCTAAACGCTAGATTAGATAGACGCCTTAATGTAATTGCATTTATGTAGGACTTGCATGTCAACTGGTATATTGTCCATGTATTGAACAAACATTTCTTCTGATGATAAACTCTAATCTTGCGTCACTACAAGGGAAGTCATGTAAAGTTTGTATGTCTTATCCCATGTTAACCCACTTGTGGGGATAATGTTAGGCCTATTTTTCCACATATCCTATTGGAGGAAAGAATTTATGATACTCTCCTCTTCCTAAGAAAATCCTTTTTAGTGAAGTAGTTTCACTAATGGCATCAACAAGATGCAAGCATTACAAAAGATAAGGACAGCAAAAAAAAAAAAAAAAGGATCAGTGCTTATACATATGCCTAAACTGCTAGGCTACTGAATGAATTGTATAGAATGGGTTTTGAGGTGTAAAAAGTCTGTCCTTTTGTTTGCAGGTGCCTTCCACATCTCCGTGCTCTTCGAGTGTGCCGAGCGGTGAGAGTTTTTGTTGAGGCTGTACCAGAAAGGTGTGCTGAGCGGTGAGAGTTTTTGTTGAGGCTGTACCAGAAAGGTGGTCTTCTGCTTGGTAGCGAAGAGTTCCATCTTTAACGATCAATGCATTGTCGTCGTCTTCTCTTTGGCTTGTCTTTTATTTGTTCTTGGGTGTTAATGTAGGTTGAATTTCGTTGAACATATGGTCATTAGATGCAGTGGTGTCAAAACGTACCCTTTCTGTTCTTCTATGTGCGACTTTCATTCTCTCCTATTTGTGATGGCAATAATTGGTGCATGGCAGAAGTTTCAAGAGCATAAGATTGATTTTAGGTGGCAGAAGTTACAAGAGCGCTAGTTATCTCCTCCCTAGCCCTGAAGAGAATAAAATAATGGTAAAACATAGACATTGTATAAAAAAAGGAGAGGGGCATTATATTAAAGCCGCTATTAGGCTTGAGGTTGCAATTTATCATTTGGGATTCGTGATGCATAATCTGAGCTCGCCTCCATGGTGTTTTGTTTTACTTGCGGCGTCACGTTCTTATAGTTCGCTTCCCAAAAAAAAAAAACTTTTAAATCTTGGAGGTTCAGTAATGCGGTAGTAGTTTTGGGCTAATTCTCTTTTGAAGGAACGGGCTATCTCCCAAATGAATGATACAACTAGGGGTTTAGTAGTTTGAACGAATATGTATGAACTGAAAGTGCAAAATTGACAAACTCGTTTTGTACTCCCTCGAACAGTTGACACTCATACAACCGCTCAAATGTGCATATCATTTAGAATGAAAGTTGACTAGGAGTGCCAAACCACTTTAATATCTTTACTCTTGCACCCCTTGTGTTATGCTTTTTGGTATTAGCTTTTCCTTTACCAGTTAAATGTATATCAAGTATTGATCATTCTTCATGTTTCCATCAAAGCTTTTAGCACAGGTACGCAAAATGCTTTGTAATGTTATCGTGAAGGTAATTCATTTTATCCCATAAATTCTGTACGTGTCTATGCTATATTGGATTAAATTTTAAAATGATGAGCCAAATAATGTCTTTTTTTTTTTTTTTTTTTTTTTAGCGCGGATTGCCCTTCATTTGGGGGGACTTTAATTTTTGCCCTTCAAATTGGTGGTCTTTAAGTTTTGTCCAACGCCTAATAATCCGAGGTTGTGGATTCGAATCTTAGCTCAATTCAAAAGGGGGAAAAATTAAAGACTGACAATTTGAGGGCCAAAAATTAAAGATCACCCCAGCGAAGGCCAATCCTGCAAATTCCATTTCAACGGAAAAATATTGATGAGCCAGATAGAGATAGCTCAAAATAAGGACAAAAAGAAAAAAGCCTCCGTGCAGACAGCCCGAGGGCAATTCGTACCCTTCTTTTGGGGTGGTCAATAAATTTTGCCCCTCATATTTGAAATCTTTAAATTTTGCCCTTCGGCTAAAACCCACGGGTTCCAGGTTCGAACTCTCACTCAATCAAAAATTTTAAAAAAATTTGCAAGGTAGAGTTTAAATCTCGCTATGTCTCCACCGGCATACACTTTTTAAGGAATTACCAAAGTTATGCCGGATCCGGCATACTTATGCCTTATGGGCAGATTTGGCATAAGTATGCCGGGTCCGGCATACTTATGGGTAAACTTTTAATTAAGCCTTAACTAAATATTTTTTTCTAGTTATGCTTTATGAGACAGACTTTTAGTTAAGGCATAACTAAAAGTATGCCCCATAAGGCATAACTTTTCCTTAAGACATAGACTTTGTCTTATAAGACAAATTTTTAGTTATGCCTTAAGGAAAAGTTCCGCCTTATAGGGCATACTTTTAGTTATGCCTTATGGAGCATACTTTTAGCTATGCCTTAACTAAAAGTCTGCCCTATAAAGCATAACTAGGAAAAGACTTTTAGTTAAGGCTTAACTAAAAGTTTACCCATTAAAAGTTTGTTCATAAATATGTCAGACTCGGCATAAACTTGTTAAGGATTTACCAAAGTTATGCCAGACCCGGCATACTTATGCCAAATCTGCCCATAAGACATGAGTATGCCGGGTCCAACATAACTTTGGTAATTCCTTAACAAGTGTATGACGGGTCCGGCATACACGCGACAATTTTTTTTTTTTAATTTATGCTTGAGCGGGGGTTCGAACCCAAAACTTTATGATTTCTGCGTGAAAGCTCAGGGTTGCAGCGCGAAGGGCAAAAATTAAAGACCAGTAATATGAGCGACATAAGTTAAAGATCACAAATATGAGTTGCAAATTTTAAAGACCACCCAAAAGAAGGGCAATCCGTGCAAAAAAATGACAGTCCGTCAATGTCCAAAAAGTTACAATTCAGACTGTAATGCTGCTTTTTTAAAGTTCAGCAGCATCTACTCAATTGAGTTTTTTTTCTTTTTCTTTCCAATTTCCCTTTTAAATATGTGAACAAAAAGAAACATCAAATTGACGCCTAAAAAGAAAAGTTAACCACGGGGACTTAATGTTACGAGTAAATAGCTAATACAGATAAATTGAAAGAACTAACAAAATACCAAAAATGACTTCCCTAGATATGCTAGGCTATGTCGCTCGGACTCTTCAAAATTATCGACGGGTGCATGTCGGATCCTCCAAATGTAGTGTATATTTGGAGGATCTGACACGAGTGCGGCAACATTTTTGGAGAGTCTGAGCAACATAGATGCTAGGGAACGAGGAAAAGATAATTTCTTAACACTTGAGCTAACCAAACATATTGAGAGAGATTTTCTTTTCTCCATAGCAATTACACCGTTCAATGGAAACTGGTTTCAAATGAATGGCCTTTGTGTGAACCACAGTTTTCTAAGGGCATTCTAGATAATCAATTGGTCTTTGTCGGAGCAAAGCCAAAGTCTTATTTTTCAATTAACATAAAGAATATGGACAGCATCCAATTTGATGCCCTCAGGAGGAAAATTTCTAATTATATCATACATTGACAAAAAAAAATACAAGGGGGAAAGGTGAGAGAAATAGTTACAGTTAAATGCATTACACTCTGACTCTTCTATGAGGAGGGAGAAGACACATCAGGGCTACTTGACGGGTCCCAACCTGGTGGTTTGATGTCTGGCCAATCACCTCGGCAGCCCAACCTTATGTATAAACTCTTTTTTCCTTCAGAACAGAAGAACAAAATACCGATAAGATGATAAGCTTGTACCAATTTCCAATTCATGTCAAGGCAAAAGTCTCTTTATTTATAATGCTACAACATTAGTGTGCAATGATGATTGTCAGGTTAGTTGTATATATTATCATGTGCATTATGAACAAAGTTATGGAAGGAAATATCAAGAAAGGTTATTCAACATACTGACATATTTAAATCATTACACTTGTGAAAGCACTTTCAGCATCTAGTTTATGGAAATTTTTTCCCTTTTCTGCCTTTTGGAGACAAAATAAGCCTATCCGTAATACACTCAAAGATCATTTGTGAAGAGCTAGGTGTACGACAAACCGTTGCCATGAAATGAAGTGTACCTGGAAGGTCTTTATCTGCCAAAATTAAGCGCTTAAGGGCACTGAGAACAGCCTGAGCTACTGCTTTTGAATAGTTAGGATCCCAACCTCCGAGCTTGACTACCACTTCAGCATTAGAGTAACCTCGACCACTATCTTGCATGTTCCTTTTTGCTTCCTCTTTCGCAGATTCTTCATCTGAAATTGATATCAAACAAAGACCAGCTTAAGAAACACAACAAAAATTATATTAGATGAGAAGCAGCTTGAGAAGCATACCATAATTCCATTACAACTTAGTGGTGCACTTGGCAATTTATTAAAAATAAATATGTAGTCACTCCTAGACTATTGAAACACAAAGGGACTGGAAACACATGTACGGACAAAAAAGAGCAATATAAAACAATAGACGTGACTTGTAAAACATACTGTACACGCAAATGAAGGATAGAGAGAGTTTAGTTTCCTAACCTGTGGCTTGAGAAAGGGAAAGCCATACTGTGAATCCAGAAAAAATATGCCTCCATTTGTTTACTCTACCAGCAGCACCTCCCTTCCCTCCCGAGGTTGCAATAACGGCACGGGCATGGCTAAAACAAGAATCAAATATAATATGTTTCTACTTCCAGTACCAAGTGAAATGAGTAAAGACATACAAGACAAAGTGAATACCTACTCAGACTCTCTAGTATAGCGCTTTCTGCTTCTGCTACTGCATCAGACCCCTCCTCATTAACCCCTGGAATTGGTTAGAGAACAATTAAATAAAGGAAAGAATGTTCAAAATAAATTGGGATACCCAATATTTGCTTTATCTTTTGCCCTAGTTATTTGCTTTATCATTGTGCAGTTATGACAATTCTGATCTTCCTTGTAGACACTTCATTTTCTATTGTCTTTCCTTGTAAACATATCGTTTAGCGACAGTTATCTTCTTCTATGAAGAGAAAAATGGATGCAACTCACATGATTCCATTGATTGTTTGGCATATGCTTCTAGCAGCTCCTTTGTACTAAGTGGAGTGTACCTAACCACCATAAGAGTTGAACAAAGTTTTTAGAAGATCTTGACTAAAGCAGCAAGCAAGAATCCGGAGGGTGAAGAGTAAAGAGGAAATGGCGTAATTTAATATAAAAGGACGAACGTGAATGTGGACGAAGGAAAATGGTAACTAATCCATATCTTTTGTCAAGTGAAAAATTGATATTTAGAAAAAATCATTATACAGGTTGTGTATGTGATTCATATATATCTTTATGCATAGGTTTGGTGAAAAAGGACTACTATATGGCAGAGGGGGAGCAAGTATTTTGAGTTCATCGGTTCTGGTTTCTAGAGAAGCCAATTTACTGGGTTTTAAATAAATTATTTATGCATAATAAATAGTTTTTTAACCACAGATACAAAGCATGGGTAAAGCTATTGGGTTTTGCCAAACCAGTCGACTGATTTGTAGCTTTGCTCCTGACATATGGCATACCAAATGTAGGCAAAGCGGGTTCAACATACTTTGAAATGGAGTTTAGGCGAAATCTCTATTAAGGTAAAATCTCCATTTATTTGAAAGCACATCCTTAGTTTTGGTGTCAGGGTGAAGAAAGTTTTTTACTTTACTTTAAAAAAAGAAGTAAAATCTCTATTTATTGGAGGGAGGCATATATTTGAAGCGTTTTTTTGCCAAGTTCTTCTGAATTTGAGGGTTAGATATTAACAAAAGAAAGGTTATTTCTTCCCATTTGTCCTAGCCTTGGTGGATAGAGTTATCTGCTACTTGTTGCTAGTGGGAGGTGGCAGGTATCCCGTGGAATTAGTCGAGGTGTACACAAGTTGGCCATGACACCACGTTTATCAAAAAAAAGAAAAAAAAAAAAGAAGAAAAAGAAAGGCTACACAGTGGATGCCAGCTCATACCCTTTAGCTCTCTCAAATGTAGTAGCATTAGCTTTTACTCAAGAAAGTGAGGAACATACCCTAGTCCAACAGCCAGTTCTCGAGCAATCCTCTCGTTGATTTCAGTTGATTCCCCAACTAAGTATATTGATGTTCCTCTAAGGAGTTGTGTAATTCCAGCACTCAGGGACTCCCAAGACTCCACAATGTCAGGCCATTTCAACTCAGAGTTTTGCTTCTTCAAGCTAATTACTAATTGATCTTCATCTATGTACCTACATGACACAATTTATTTAAGCAAGTGTTCCGCAAAGATATTACAAGTTCAGTAATATTACGTTTATGTTTACCATATTGTCTCTGCAGGCTTTATCTTCTCATACAGAGTACTGGTTTCCATTAGAGTCCGAATGATTCCAGATTGATGTACTCTAATTGCTAATGAGCTATCATTTGCATCTACATGTATGTCCTTCGGAGTTACATCTCCCTGCCCAAGTTCTAATCTCAACTCCACCTCAGAAGAGCCATCAGAAAACTGCAATACATTTCACAATTGGGTCGGTAAGAGAAGCTAATACATTCTGAATAAGAGCAAATTTATATTTAAAAAGTTAACAGGGAGCTGTACTATCTTAATTGTTTACTACCAAATGCAAAGAACATAAGCATAGTCAGCAAAAGTATCAATGCAATTTTCACATATAATATGCATTTTTTAGGTTGCTCGATTTTGCACCTAAACTTCATGTTCTGTTCATTTCTTGCTGTGTGGTGTGGGATGCTGATACTCTTCTGCCAGCTCCTTAATTCTTCCCTGATAAAGATACACATTAATAATAGTTGCACGTAGACTTAGGATACGTTTGGTAGTTGGTACTATTTCAAATATTCATCAAAATATAGGGAATTTACTGCCTCGGTCCCAAATTAGTTGTCATGTTTCGTTTCTCGAGAGTCAAGCTATGTGAATTTTAACCAACATTTTAAAACTTGTTTTCTCATCAAATTAACATGAGAAAGGTTGCGACTTGTAATACTTTTCGTACAGTTCTTGACAATCTAAATTTTAATTTTAAAATATTAAGTTGGTATAATCCAATTTAGCTTTAAAAATTAGTCAAATTGACTCTCCATAAGCAAAACATGACAACTAATTTGGAATAGAGGGAGTATTGACTAAATCAATATCTAGTATTTGCTTGAACTTAATGGTAAGTTGCATAGGACAGTGACAAAAGGTGAGACAACAAGGATAGCATTATGGTGATAGTGTGAATAGTAAAGGTAAATAAAATGTTCCCAAAAGAAGATGAATTTGCATAGCAGGCAAAAGGGTCTATGATTAAAGTATTCTTGAACATAATATTACCTCATACTGAGTGTTATTTGTAGAAGCAATAGGAAGATTACTGCAGTGAAGTGGATTGAGTTTCTTGAAATTGCTGCAGCCCAAACGGGGAATAGCAGAATAAAAGCTCGAAATATGTGGGAATGTGTGTTTTGAGAAAGGAGGAAAATTCTTTAGAATTGAGAGTGGAACTTTAATGGGATTTCTGTACAGGAAATTGAGAGCCACTGAAGAAGAAGAAGCAGCCATGTTTGCTTTGCTTCTGAAAATGGACAAGATAAGAAATGTAGGGCTTTTTTTTTTTTTTTTTTTGGAACTTTACAGATAGCTCCTGTTAGTTTGATGGAATTACAATTTTCTATTTTTTTATAAATAATAAGTGCCAAGGAGGGACGAACACAGCAATCCCTCCTTGTACCCACTGCTTTTCAAATTATACCCACAGTGAATATTTATATCAAAAGCTATATAACTTGTACATTTTAATCAATTATTTTTATATCTATGTAGACATATGTCATAATGCTTAATATTTATTCCTTTCTCATGTAACTTGTACATTTTAATCAATTATTTTTATATCCATGTAGACATATGTCATAATACTTAATATTTATTCCTTTCTCATGTATAGACATATGCACTTCAAATTTAATTCTCAGACATATTTATTTTTTCCGTGCACTTTTACTTATTCACTTTTGACTTTTCGTCTTCTAACTCAATATTTATTCTCTTCTCATATATAGACATATGCAGTTCAATTTTAATTCCCCTACACAAATTTATTTCCTCCATGCACTTTTACTTGTTCACTTTTGACTTTTTACATTCTTATAGAAAAAGTACCAAAAGCTATCTAACTTGTATACTTTATTCAATTATTTTTATATCTCATGTAGACATATGTCATAATACTTAATATTTATTCCCTTCTCATATATAGACGTATGCACTTCAAATTTAATTCTCCTACACAAATTTATTTCCTCCATGCACTTTTACTTGTTCACTTTTGACTTTTTACATTCTTAACATATTTATTTCCTCCGTGCACTTTTACTTGTTCACTTTTAACTTTTCATGTTCTAGCTGAATATTTATTCTCTTCTCATGTATAGACATATGCAGTTCAATTTTAATTCTCCTACACAAATTGATTTCCTCCATGTACTTTTACTTGTTCACTTTTGGCTTTTTACATTCTTAATATATTTATTTTCTCCGTGCACTTTTACTTGTTCACTTTTAACTTTTCGTGTTCTAGCTGAATATTTATTCTCTTCTCATGTATAGACATATACAGTTCAATTTTAATTCTCTTACACAAATTTATTTCCTCTATGCACTTTTACTTGTTCACTTTTGACTTTTGACATTTCTATTATATATAAGTCCCTTAAAGGGACGAACACAACTTTAAACAGCTGTACCAAGCTTCACAGATTATACCAGCAATGAATGCTTATACCATAAGTTATATAACTTGTACGCTTTACCCAACTATTTCCCTATCTCAAATGGACATTTCTAATATGTCATAGTACTTAATATTTATTCATTTCTCAAGTATAGAAGTATGCACTTCAATTTGAATTCTCCGACACATTTATTTCCTCTGTGTACTTTTACTTGTTCACTTTGACTTTTCACGTTGTTGCCGAATATTTATTCTCTTCTCATGTATAGGCATATGCAGTTCAATTTTAATTCTCTTACACAAATTTATTTCCTCCGTGCACTTTTACTTGTTCACTTTTGACTTTTCACGTTCTTTAAGAATTAGTAAATCCCACGTGGATGTATGTCATAGTACTGAATATCTATTTTCTTCTCATGTATACACGCATGCACTTCAATTTTAATTCTCCGACACATATTTATTTCCTCCGTGCATTTTTACTTGTTCACTTTTGACTTTTCACGTTTTTGCTGAATATTTATTTTATTCTCATGTATACATATATGCACTTCAATTTTAATTCTCCAACACATATTTATTTCCTCTGTGCACTTTTAACTTTTGTGTGTTTACTTTTTAAGTCCCCACAGGTCCGCAGTATTTTAATTGTCCTTTCATTTCCTTCATTTGGGATGTACTCCCTCTATCTCAATTTAAGCGTCTACGTTTGACTAGACATGGAGTTTAAGAAATAAAGATAGAGTTTTAAATCTTGTGGTTCTAAATTAAAAATTTGTATAATATAATAAAATATTCTTTGAATCTTGTGATTATGAACTTGACATGTAGAACTTTTCACGTTCTTTATATGGAGTTTAAGAAATAAAGATAGACTTTCAAATCTTATGGTTCTAAATTAAAAATGTGTATAATATAATAAAATATCCTTTGAATCTAGTAATTATAAACTTGACATGTAGGATATTTGAATTGTCAACTTACTAAATATAAAAAGAGGCGGACGTAACCAAAATAAGATAATTTTTCTTTTTTTAACGACAAACGCCCAAGTTTTTTTTTTAACGACAAACGCCCAAGTGAACGAATACAACAACAATAAGTTGTACAAAAATCAACTGAAATTATAAATAAATGAAGTACTCCCTCCGTCCCATATTATTTGTCCACTTTTGACTTTTCACGTTCTTTAAGAATTAATAAATGAAGTATATATTTTATCATAATATCCATATAGGATATTTGAATTGTCAGCTTACTAAATATAAAAAGAGACAGACATAATCAAAATAAGACAATTTTTTTTTTAACAACAAACGCCCAAATGGATGAACACATCAACAATAAGTTGTACAAAAATCAACTGAAATTGTAAATAAATGAAGTACTCCCTCCGTCCCATATTACTTGTCCACTTTTGACTTTTCGCGTTCTTTAAGAATTAATAAATGAAGTATATATTTTATCGTAATATCCATATTTATCAGTGTATGTATAATCTCAATAGCCTTAGAAAATTATTTGAAAATGAGTAGTTAATGTGAAGAGTAAAATAAGAAGAATAAAAATTTCTTTCTCCTGATATGTCAACGTGGACAAGTAAAAGTGAAGGAGGGAATGTCTTTCTACCAATACTTTACTTCTTTTACTCTCCTTTGCATTTTATGATTATTGTTTCCTTACATTTATAAAATGTATTACTTTATATTTTTATTTCAGAATTAAAATTTGGTGATTTACTATATAACATATATTTTTCTAATTTTGATTTCATTGTAACAATTATTTTTATCTATAATTGTTGATAAAAAAATTATAATATATTTTTGAAATAATTTAATAAAAATATTTTATTAGTTTTGCTTTTAAAAAGTTCATTATATACAACAATGGTTCTTATATTTGAATCTGAACAGTTAGTTAATTGAGATGGATATCAACCTGTCGGTATACATATAAGATATTAAAGAATTTAAAAGCAAAAATCTAGAATCAAAATATTAATTTCCCTTCATATTCTTATTAATTTTCTTTTTCACATCGCTAAACAACTTTCATTGTCATGACAATGAGAAAAAAGTCCAATTCTTTCTATCTCAAAGACTTAATTCCATCATATGTTTTTAATTTTTAAACTCCATCTTCTAATTATAACTAAAGTGATGGTACATAAAATACATTTTGCATATGTTGCTATATATAATAACAATTAGAATATTTTAAAAGTTATTTCCAAAATTTAAACCTTAAAGATTGGCTAATTAAAGTGAATAAACATATTCGGCTCGCGCATCGCACGGGCATATATGGCTAATTATTATATATAAAGTGCCTAAGAGGTACCAACACCGCATTACCTTATTGTACCAAAAGCTTTATAATTTGTACATATAATGAATGCTTGTATCAAAAGCTATAGAACTTGTACACTTTATCCAACTACTTTTTTATCCGACGTGGACATATATGTCATAGTACTTAATAATTATTTCCTTCTCATGTATAGACGCATGCACTTTAATTTTAATTCTCCGACACATTTATTTTCTCCGTGCATTTTTACTTGTTCACTTTTGATTTTTCGCGTTCTTGCTGAATATTTATTCTTCTAATGTATAGATGTATGCAGTTCAATTTTAATTCTCCTAACAAATTTATTTCCTCCGTGCACTTTTACTTATTCACTTTTGATTTTTCTTCTCATGTATAGACGTATGCATTGTAATTTTAATTCGCCGATACATTTATTTCCTCCGTGCACTTTTACTTGTTCACTTTTCACTTTTCACGTTCTTGCTGAATATTCTCTTCTCATGTATAGACGTATGCAGTTCAATTTTAATTCTCCTACACAAATTTATTTCCTCCGTGCACTTTTACTTATTCACGTTCTTTAATAATTGATAAATCCCACGTGGACATATGTCATCGTACTGAATATTTATTCGCTTCTCATGTATACACGTATGCACTTTAATTTTAATTCTCCGACACATATTTATTTCCTACGTGCACTTTTACTTGTTCACTTTTGACTTTTCACGTACTGCTGAATATTTATTCTCTTCTCATGTATACATGTATGCACTTCAATTTTAATTATCCGACACATATTTATTTCCTCTGTGCATTTTACTTGTTCACTTTAGACTTTTCACGTTCTTTAAGAATTAATAAATGAAGTACTCTCTCCGTCCCATATTACTAGACCACATTACTTGACTTTTCACGTTCTTTAAGACTTATTAAATGAAGTACTCCTTTCGTCCTATATTACTTGACCACATTACTATACTTGACTTTTTACGTTCTTTAAGAATTTATAAATGAAGTACTCCCTCGTCTCATATTACTTGGTCACATTACTAAAAATATATGTATATTTTTCTATTCTATATTTTTCTTATTTATTATTTATTATATATAAACGCCTAAGGTGGACGAACACAACAACAATAAGTTGTACAAAGAGAAACTGAAATTGTACTCTAAGCAGAGACTAACATGTGTACATTTCATAAGTTGAACATTAATTCTACCTCTTATGTGTTACTTTTTAAGTCCCCACGGATCCGCAGTGTCTTAATTGTCCTTTCATTTCTTTCATTTGACATATACTCCCTCTGTCTCAATTTAAGTGTCTACATTTGATTAGACATGGAGTTTAAGAAATAAAGAGAGACTTTCTAATATTATGATTCTAAATTAAAAATGTGTATACTATAATAAAATATCCTTTGAATCTTGTGATTATAAACTTGACATGTAGAATATTTGAATTGTCAACTTACTAAATTTAAAAAGAGGCGGATATAACCAAAATAAGACAATTTTTTTTATTTAACAACAAACGTTCAAGGTGGACGAACACAACAACAATAAGTTTAACAAAAAGCAATTGAAATTGTATTCTAAGCCGGGATTAACGGGTGTACATTTCAGAAGTTTAACATTAATACTACCTCTTGTGCGTTTACTTTTTGAGTACCCATGTGTTACACCTTGGAAAATTCTCCGTTAGTGTACAATGAATAAGCTAGCGAAGGACACGATGTATAGGGTGGTTTGATAAGTAAGAGATAGAATTTGATGATCTTAATCGGGATTCGAAGACATTAGACGTAAAGAAAAAAGTTTGATGAAGAAAGTAAAGGATATGTTATGTATTGGGTAGGAATTATGGACGACGAGTTAATGATGGCATAATGATGTCTTAGAGACAAGTAACGACGTCCCTTAGATTGGTATTGAAGTTTTAAACAAGTGTTAAGAAGGTTCCATAAGGATCGAAGATTAAACGAGTCGACGAAAACAAGTTCCGGACAACTGGACATTATACGGCCAGACATACTGGCCGTATAAAATCCACGGACCGTATGTCCAACCATGGATTCAGCCCAGCAAAACATAGCTCACTGGACCAAACATACGGTCCAACATACGGTCAGTGAAAATTATACGGACCGTATGTTGGTCCGTATAAGTTGGTCGGGCCAGCTTTGTGATTTAATATAAGGGACCTTTCTTATTTCATTTTCATTCCATCTTTCACTCCACAAGTCAAGAACCCTCTAGAATATTCTCCATCACTCATCCATAAGAAAATCAAAGGGAATCCATGATCAACAACACCAAATCCATGAAAACAAGTGTATGAAACCTAGTAAGAGCTCACCCACCTCAAGAAAACCTAAGAGAAGTGAAGTAGGGTTTTGGTGCTAGAGGAGTAATTCTATTCAAGGCTTGTTCCTCCATCATCTAAGGTAAGTTTCATGACCATATCATGTTGTTTAAGGTATTGGAAGGCTAAGACACTTGAATTGTAGAAAGACATGGAAAATGGGTTATGAAAGAGTGAATAGTGTCATTATTGAATAATAGTTGGGATGAATCATGAATGTTGGCACGTTGTGATTATGAATACGTTATAAATGACGTTTAGACCATGAAATAAGTATTGTATATGAGAAAACGCGATAATGAGCTATAACCATAAATATGGAGGAATTTAAGAGAAATGGTGAATTGTAGTAAAAGTGCATAAATGACGATTGTTGGTTGTGACATTGTGAATGTTGATATGAACGTTGGGAGCTGATATAGAACATGGGAAAATTAGTATAAACAAAGGAAATGCTGCCCAATTTTCTCTAGAAGTAGTAGCGCATTCTTATAGTCGATTAACTAACGTTAATGCGAATTCTCTCTTGAAGGTAGAAACGTGACATTGAAGGAGAACAAGTGAACGATAGCTTAGTTAAACGTCAAAGGTATGTGAGGATAGTCCTTTCTTTCTAATGGCATGAATCCTATAGCATGACTTTCCTTCCTCTTCATGAGTTCATATATTCCGGAAAGCTAAGGGCCTATGTCTATGAGTAGCTATATAATATAAGAGACATGTTATAAACTCTATAATGATGATGATGAGTTAAAGTATAGAGACTCTAAAATGTAGGATATGATGTCATTTATTGCTTACACTCACCTTATATACTAATTCCTTCAAGGTGAGGCAGAATGTCAATGAATGTTTCATAATGAAATCGGGGGATCACGACCTTACGTCACCCCGGTAAAGTATAGTTGTTCTTGAGCCTTATGCATGTACTATGATGAGCATGTTATGATGAGCATGTTATGATGATGATATAACACCGCGCCTATATGGCCGGGCAGTCACCGCTAAGGCGGGCAGCATATACACCATGGCCAGAAGGCATGGGCAGACACCACTAGTGGGCGGCATGAGATGACACCCCGGACGCGGGAGGCCTGGACGCAGGCTAATGTTATGATTATCACACCGATCCAATATGGACGGGCAGCTTATACATTATTACACCGTACCTATATGGACGGGCAACTTATACATTTATGCATATGTGACATGAGAATGAGTATGAGTAAGACAGTATGATTTATTTCCTTTATCATTGACATTCAGATACAGATGTTCCTTGTTGGTATTTCCTTTATCTCATTGATATATTTCATTGTTTATGCCTCTCATACTCAGTACAATATTCGTTCTGACGTCCGTTTTCTTTGGACGCTGTGTTCATGCCCACAGGTAGACAGGGAGGTGAGCTTGATCCAGGTTCGTAGTAGCCGTCAGCTGACTCGAGAAGTACTCCTTTGTTCCGGAGGTGCTTATGATGATTCTTTTGTGTACATTTATGTACATGTATTTTGGGCATAACGGGGTCTTGTCCCGTCCTTATGTCTAGCATTCCAGTAGAGGCTCGTAATGCGCAGTGTGGGTTAGATGGTCTCACGAGATTGCTGCTATATATATATATCATTTTGATAGCCTAAAGACTTATGTATATAACATTATTATGTTTTGAAATGAAAGTTGATTTTCTTATAAGCTGAGTATAAGATTGATAAAAGAGCATTAAATGAGTAAGATGAGTAATAGAACGAGCGGTGCTCGGTGGTTAGCCCCGGGTACCTGTCGCGGCCCCTAGTCGGGTCGTGACACCATGTGTCCGCAATGTCTGAATGTCCTTTCATTTTCTTCATTTGGCATATACTCCCTCTGTCTCAATTTAAGTGTCTACGGTTGACTAGACACGGAGTTTAACAAATAAAAATAAACTTTTGAATCTTGTGGTTCTAAATTAAAAATGTGTACAATATAATAAAATATCCTTTGAATCTTGTGATTATAAACTTGACATGTAAGATATTTGAATTGTCAACTCACTAAATATAAAAGATGTGGACATAACCAAAATAAGATAAATTTTAACAACAATTGAGAAATTAAGGGGAAAAATAAGACGAAAAGAAAAATAAATATGGAGACTCACTACGGAAAATCGCGGTATCCTCTGCAAAATATACAAACCATAAAGACTAACTAAATTGAGTAACCAAATTAATCATGTCGGGTCCCGTGCATCGCATGGGCATAGTTTGCTAGTCTATTATATACAAGCCTCTAAGGGGGACCAACACAACATCAAATACTTGTACCAAAAGCTTTGCAAATTATACACGCAATGAATGCTTGTACCATAAGATATATAACTTGTACACTTTACCCAACTACAGAGTATTTTTTAATTCCACGTGGACATATGTCATAGTACTTAATATTTATTCCCTTCTCATGTATAGACGTATGCACTTCAATTTTAATTCTCTGACACATTTATTTCTTCCGTGCATTTTTACTTGTTCACTTTTGACTTTTCACGTTCTTGCTGAATATTTATTCTCTTCTCATGTATAGACGTATGCAATTCAATTTTAATTCTCCTACACAAATTTATTTCCTCCGTGCACTTTTACGTGTTCACTTTTGACTTTTCAAGTTCTTTAAAAATTAATAAATCCCACGTGGATATATGTCATAGTACTGAATATTTATTCCCTTCTCATGTATACACGTATGCACTTCAATTTTAATTCTTCGACACATATTTATTTCCTCCGTGCACTTTTACTTGTTCACTTTTTACTTTTCACGTTCTTGTTGAATATTTATTCTCTTTTCATGCATATATGTATGCACTTCAATTTTAATTCTCCGACACATAATTATTTTCTTCGTGCAACTTTTACTTGTTCACTTTTGACTTTTCATGTTATTTAAGAATTAATAAATGAAGCACTCCCTCCATCCCATATTACTTGGCCACATTACTTGACTTTTCACGTTCTTTAAGAATTAACAAATGAAGTACTCCCTTCTTCTCATATTACTTGGCCACATTACTATACTTGACTTTTCACGTTATTTAAAAATTAATAAATGAAGTACTCCTTCGTCCCATATTATTTGGCCACATTACTAAAAATATATGTCTATTTTTCTATTCTATATTTTTCTTCTTCTTATATATAAACGCCCAAGGTGGATGAACACAACAACATTAAGTTGTACAAAAAGCAACTGAAATTCTACTCTAAGCAAGGACTAACACGTGTACATTTCAGATGTTGAACATTAATTCTACCTCTTGTGTATTTACTTTTTAAGTCTCCACAGGTCCACAGTGTCTTAATTATCCTTTCATTTCCTTCATTTGGCATATACTCCCTCTGTCTCAATTTAAGTGTCTACGTTTGACTAGACATGAAGTTTAAGAAATAAAGATCGACTTTCAAATCTTGTGGTTCTAAATTAAAAATGTGTATAATATAATAAAATATCCTTTGAATCTTGTGATTATAAACTTGACATGTAGGATATTTGAATTTTCAACTTACTAAATATAAAAAGAGGCGGACATAACCAAAATAAGACAATATTTTTTGAACAACAAACGCCCAAGTGGACGAACACTGCAACAATAAGTTGTACAAAAAGCAACTAAAATTGTACTCTAAGCCAGGACTAACATGTGTACATTTTAGAAATTTAACATTAATAATACCTCTTGTGTGTTTACTTTTTAAGTCCCCACGTGTCTCAATTGTCCTTTCATTTCCTTCATTTGGCATATACTTCCTCTGTCTCAATTTAAGCCTCTACGTTTGATTAGACATGAAGTTTAAGAAATAAAGATAGACTAACTTGTGGTTCTAAATTAAAAATGTGTATAATATAATAAAATATCATTTGAATCTTGTAATTATAAACTTGACATGTAGGATATTTGAATTGTCAATTTACTAAATATAAAAAGAGGCGGACATAACCAAAATAAGACAAATTTTAACAACAATTGATAAATTATAGGGAAAAATAAGATGAAAAGAAAACAAATATGGAGACTCACTAAGGAGAATCGCGGTATCCTAATACAAACTATAAAGACTAATTAAATTGAGTAACCAAATTAATTATATTGGGTCCCATGTATCGTACGAACATAATTTGCTAGTATTTAACTATGTAACTTCAAATTTCATTCTTTTGTTAATTTTAAATATAACTCAAAACAAATTGTTTATATTAAGGTATACTATACATAAATTTAGTTACGTTAATTCATTTACACTTTAAAGTACCGGTGTATCAATCTTGTTTTATTTCTTTAAACATAAATACGATTAATACCATCCTAAGCAAAATAGTAATTTACGATTTTAGATTTTAGTTTGTGTGAAAGTCGTAACTCGCAAGCTTCTTTGAAGTTTTACAAGTGTCAATGGCACAAGCTAATGTTGTTGTTGTCCAGAATGGGAACAATCTTTTTAAAAATTTCTTTTTGAAAATCTTTTTCGGAAAGTAATTCTAGACCAAATTCAAACGTATATCTCCCTTTTTGGGAAATCTACATGGTGTGGCAAATTAGAGTAGATAATTATATTTAGTAGCTATAGTTTGCATTAATTACTTCTCATAACTAAAAATTGTATGTTAATGACACTTATTAGCTATTAAGGTAAAATACATAACTCTTTCCTCCTCCTCCTCCTCTCTCTAACGTCTACAACTCTCTCTCCCCCTCCCCCCTTCTCTCTAACGTTTGCTCTCTCTCTCCCCTCTAACGCCTAATGGGAAATCTTAGGAGCATTTTTTATGCCTAAGCCTAGTGGATTTGCAGCCCAATATCTCTCTTTTTGCATTTTTATTTTCACATCAGACCACCTATAGGTCCTTCGGCCATAGTAATATTCAAAGTCATACTCCCAATCTCCCCCCCAAAGGATTATCAGTGATGTCGAAGAGATTGATCATACTTATTTTTTTGATGATTCATTAGATAATACCTGATACAAAAGCAAAGTATTAATATTTGAGTGTATTTTCTTAGATCTAAGTGTATGTTATTTCTTGTATTTTAGATTTGGTGTATTTTATTTCTTGTATCTCAAATCGGAGTGTATTTTATTTGTTGTGTCTCAATCCGAATGCATTTTATTCCTTGTAACTCAAATCCGAGTGTATTTTATTTCATGTATCTCATATTTGAATGTATTCATTATTTTTTTAGTGTAAAATTTAGTGTTTCTTATGTATATTTTTATTTCTTGTATCTCATAGCTGAATGTATTTGAGTGTACTCGTTATCTTTTTAGTGTAAAATTCAGTGATTCTTTATGTATTTTTTTTTTTGTATTTCGAATGAGATATTTTTTATATACAAATGAATACAACTGAATATGGTTGTATTTTCTTGCATTTATGTTGTATGAATACAACCGAATTTAAAAACAATAAGTTTGAATACAATGTAAAAGTTACTACGAATGAATACAACCGAATTAAATACATTCGAATTCTTTCTATATACAATAAATTTGAATATAGATGAATATCCCTATGTTTTTTCATTTATGTTGTTTGAATATAACTGAATTTAAATACAATAAATTGAATACAGTGTAAATACAACAGAATTGAAATACATCCAAATTAGAATACAGCTGAATTTGAATAAATGTTACTGTAGCTACGAAATATAATTACCAAAGGTATAGCTATGCCTAAAAAACAAAATGTAGTCATTTGTGTAAGTTCTCCAATCTTTTTCCTAAAGGTTTCCATCAGCAACGTTTGTGGGCTTCATAAATCTCGTGCTGGATCATGCGTATAAAGCCCAGGACGTCGGTATCGATACGATTGCTTCATAAATGAGCAAAAATGTCATTTACCTAAATAAAGGTAAATTTGAAAGAAAAATTAGTAATATTAATTCCTTCTTCATTATATAAAAAATTATTTATTTTAAATTAAATATAAAAATTAAAAATCATATAATATGAACCGGAGAGAATAAAAAATTTCAAATTTGTTAGTAGGCGTTTGGCCATAGATTTCAAACATTTTTCATTTTATTTGAAATTTATAGAGTTGGAGTTTAAGATGAAGTTGTGTTTGGTTTTACTTTTTGCAATGAATACTTAGAATAATGTTTATATTTGAATGAACTTAGGACCTGTTTGGACATGATTTGAAATCATGAGATGAAATCATATTTGGACATGCAATTTAGATTTCTTAAGTTGTATTTTGTCTTATAGACATAAAAACCCCACAAGTTATGAAAACTATCAAAACTTTCCCAATTCTTATACAATCTTACCAAATGAAAGTCATAATTCATAACAAAATTAATACACTACTAGAAAGCCTTTCTAAAAATACAACATCAATTGATCAAACTTTAGTTCAATAAAAAGAAAAATTTAACATGAATAGTAATGAAACTACTCTTTAATATAATCCTCCACATAAATAAAGGTTGGTAGAAGTTAATACAACAACAACAACAGCCCAGTGAAATCTCACATCTTGGGGTCTGGGGAGGGTATAATGTACGCAGACCTTACTCCTACCAAGGTAGGATGACTGTTTCCGAGAGACCCTCGGCTCAATAGAAGCATAAAAAGGGGGTCAGATAAGGTTAAAAGATTTAAAACGATATTGCAATGCAATAATGCAAGCGACACAGTAAAACAGGATAATCAAGGAATTCAAAGCGATATGGTAGAAGTTAATGCGGTTGGTAAATGGTTAGTGGGAGTAGTTGTTAAAAATATCTACCAACTTACGAGTCTTATTTTACAAAATATAAATTTATGGGTCAAGTTTACATTAATTTTTTTTGAAATCATGATTTGAAATCCCAAATTATGCCATTTTGGATGATTTGGGATTTCATCTCATGAGATGAAATCACGAGATGAAATTGCATCTTCAAACGCTGATTTCATCTCATGACATGAAATCGAATGTCCAAACACCTACTTAATATAACTTCAAAAGTGAAAGTGAATTATCAGCTATTTTTTCAAATTTAAAATACAACTTTAAGTTGAATTTGAGATTTTCATGGTCAAATATTGATATTCAAATAAAGTGAAAATTATTCCGAGAGAAATTAAATAATTTTTATGGCCAACGGGTCCTTAATTTTCTTGTTAAATTCGTTTCCAATCAAATTATGTCATTTCATGTAAATTGAAACGAATGAAACATTTGATTGGAATGCCAGGATGTTATGAGCTTCTTTTGGGGTGGTCTTTAAATTTTGCCCCTCATATTTGAAATATTTAAACTTTGCCCTTCGGCTAAAACCCATGGGTTCCAGGTTCGAACCCCCAGTCAGTCAAAAATTTTAAAAAAATTCGCAAGGCAGAGTTTAAATTTCGCTATGCCCCCACCGACATACACTTGTTAAGGAATTATCAAAGTTATGCCGAACCCGGCATACTTACGCCTTATGGGCAGACTTGGCATAAGTATGCCGGATTCGGCATAACTTTGGTAATTCCTTCACATGTTTATGCCGGATCCGACATACTTATGGGCAAACTTTTAGTTAAGCCTTAAATAAAAGTCTTTTCCTAGTTATGCCTGATGGACCAGACTTTTAGTTAAGGCATAACTAAAAGTATGCCCCATGAGGCATAACTTTTCCTTAAGACATATACTTTGTTTTATAAGCCAAATTTGGTTAGTTCAAACTCCGCATATTGGCAACCAAATTGAACTTAACATCAGCAAAGCAGTAACGCTGGGAAAGAAACAGATCATACATTGGCAAAAACAAAGCATGCTCATAAAAGGCTGATATTGTTTTTATATTTTATCTACTGGTGCATCGTAGGATGTGTCAATTTGCACAACTTGGTAAGTGCAAATACTAACAGACTGAGGTACATTTGCAACATTTTAAGACTTGAATATGCATTAAGATACATTTAGTTAGAACAGAACATCCACATTCTTTATTGGTTTGTTATGATTTACTGGTCTGGTCCCATTAAAAGTTTGCCCATAAGTATGGCTGACCCGGCATAAACTTGTTAAGGAATTACCTAAGTTCTGCCGGACCCGGCATACTTATGCTAAGTCTGCCGATAAGGCAGAGTATGCCGGGTCCGGCATAACTTTGGTAATTCCTTAACAAGTGTATGCCGGATCCGGCATACACGCGACCCAAATTTTGCCTTGCATTTTTTTTTTTAAAATTTATGCTTGAGCGAGGGTTCGAACCCAGAACCTCATGATTTCTGCATGAACGCTCAGGGTTGCAACCCGAAGGGCAAAAATTAAAGACCAGCAATATGAGGGGCATAATTTAAAGACCACAAATATGAAGGGCAAAATTTAAAAACCACTCCAAAAGAAGGGCAATCCGTGCAAAAAAATGATGTTATGATGTATACAAGGCTTTGTCGGCGCAAATTCCTAAGTAGGGTCATTTCTGGCCTTTTCGCAAAGGATGCTGCTAAATACCAAAACCCATTTTGTCAAAATTATCAAAAAAGGGGATAGGCCACGTAAAATGACCAGAATGCACCTACCCCACAAGGATCCAAAATAACCTATTTCTCTCCATATTTTCCCTCCAATCTAGCGTAATGTTTAAAGTAGGGCACGTTTAAACATTATTGCAATATTTAAATGAGATACATACACCTATATATTCTACATGATTATACGGTGGGCTAACTTACATAATCTACACAACGTTTTTTTTCTTTCATTATACTGTGGGCTAACCTAAATAATATACTAAGCCTTAATTTTTTTTCCTTTCATTATACGGTGGACTAACCTAAACAATATACTAAGCCTTAATTTTTTTTCTTTCATTATACAGTGGGCCAACCTAAACAATATACAAAGCCTTAATCCTTCCCCCCCCCCCCCCCCCCCCCCCTTTTTTTTTTTTTTTCTTGTTAGAGATATTTACCCACTAAACCTGTTTGTAAGAATTATATAAAAGAATAACATATCCTTTTAAAAGTAACAAATATAGCACATTGATTTTATAACAAATATAGCACTCTGAAAAGAAAAAAAAATATAGATGTAATAATAAACTCCGATTAGAGCCAACCCTCTCCATTAATTAATGAAATCTATTTTCATTAATACAATTTTACTCATTTACTCTTTTCTCTCACTTCCACAATGATCTCTCTCCCCCCTTAATTTTATGATATTTTTTCTTCAAACTCTATTTTATGCGGACAGTTTTCTTAAAAGAAACATTTAGTATATTTCAAATATATTATTCTGTAACTATTTTATATTATGTTAATATTTCATCAATATATTATCTATATTAAGTTCATACATTTATTATTCAAAATATATGAATTGTATATATACAATATTTTATACAATTTTAATATTCATCAATAATATACTTTTAACATTTATCAAAAGAGAAAAATGCTATAACAATTAGAGTTTAATTTTTAATAGAAGTCCACACATACAATGTTATTTCTGGCCGGTTATTTAAATAAATAACCAATAATGTCTAAGACCAGATTTCGAGAAATTAACAATGATTATTTAGGAAAAATACTCTATCCATTATATGCAGAAATTGAGAGATATTGAGAAATTGAGATTGCGAATTTCTGTGTATTTCATTGAAAGAGAATAGCACCTATGCTTAGAAATAAACGAATAATATTTAATCCTATAAAACATTTGTCCGAATTCTATTTGGTAGCCTATAACTAATTTTATGAGAGTGCAACAAACCTATATTTTGCATTGAATTTCCTATTAAATATTGAAAAAGTGATTTATTTTACCGTTTTGTCTATTAAAAAGGCAGTTAAATAAATTTCCGTTTCAGGAATTGACGAAAGCTATTGCAGCAAAATTGGTCAAGGTCCGCGTTTAGAACCCTTAGGTCCCGAGCACAACTCTTGGTGTGCGCACATACCTGAAAAGTTTTTTATTTTTTGTTTTTTTGTTTTACTTAGATGATCAGCAAACTTAAAAAAATCAAGTGCCAATGTATTTTATACAATTTTGTCCAAATTTTGTATCCTAGCCTATAATTAATTGCATTCCCTTAATTAACAACAGTGAGTTGTCCTTGTTGATGAAGTATATTTGATGCTATGTTGGGAATTTTTTTATATTGGACTGCATTAGATATTGGGCTGCATTTCTCCTCTTCTGTTGAAAATATGGGTTGTGGTTTTTTGGGCCCAACATCTCTGAGCAGCCCAACTTTATGTTCACAAAAAACAGCCAAAGTTAGGAAGTAGTGTCATATAACTTGTATTCCAAATATTCCTTTAGTGCCAGTAACATACGACTATTTAATTAAGATATTTTTTAAGAAAATAATACAAAATGTGAAATGAAATATGACATTTTACTAAAATATTCAGCCAAAAAAAGTAATAAGATCGCATTAAAAAATGATCATAATAAAAAAGTATTAAGTCATGGAAAATGATCATAATAAAAAAAGTACTAAATCATGCTTAAATAAGTACGACAACTAAGTACTAATTACATGACTAAATAGTAAAGATAAAAGTTAATTAAGTCATGTATTTTCAGTATCTACATCAATATAAAACGAAAGAATAGATATCCAATGTTATTGTCATTCCTAGTGTTAGAATTAGGGCTGCATTTCTGTGGGTTGTGGTTGTTTGGGCCCAACTGCTCTGAGCAGCCCATCTTTATGTTCACAACAAATAGCCCAAAGTTAGGAAGTAGTGTCATATAACTTGTACTCCAAATATTCCTTTAGTCCTAGTAACATACGACTATTTAATTAAGATTTTTTAAGAAAATAACACAAAAATGTGGAATTAATGATGACATTGTACTAAAATATTCAACCAAAAAAAAAAAAAAAAACAAGATCTCATAAAAAAATGATCATAATAAAAAAGTATTTAAGTCATGGAAATGATCATAATCTAAGTCATGACTAAATATTAAAGATAAAAGTTAATTAAGCTATCTAAAGCAATATAAAACGAAAGAATAGATATCCAATATTATTGTCATTCCTAGTGTTTGAATTAAAATTCTTTTGTTAGCATTAATATTGATTGGATTTTTGTAAGGTTTTATTTGAGTTACTAATATCTATGAGCAATATATAAAACTTTTTGGACCATTCAAAATTATAATTTCAAGCTTTAAATAATATGTTAAAAGATAAAAAACTATGAAAAAGTGTAAGAAATATTTATAAATTACATTATCAATAAATATTTATATGTGTAAAATATCTTTAAAAAGTTATATATGTACTGTCGGGTTGGTTTGATTCGGTTTGACTTTTTTTTTAGTCAAAACCAAACCGAACCAATAGTGCTCGGGTTTTTCTTTTTGAAACCAAACCAAACCATTGATCGGTTTTTTTTTCTCGGTTTGGTTCGAATTATCGGTTGGTCGCAGTTTGTCGGTTTCCTTTGTACACCCCTATTATGAACTTCTGGATTCTGCACGATGAATCCTAAGTTCCTAACTCTTTACATCCGTCTTCTTCACTTGCCATCATGGTCTCATCTTGTTCACTATCAACACCTCTAGCACCATTAATTACTACTTGCAATAGAGATTGGTTATCTACATATTATAAAGTGAGAAAATAATATGAAAAGATCAATACGTTGTTACGAGTCTCTAAAAGCTTATTAGGGAGATACTTGTAGTTTTTTTAATTTCTTTTCCATTTAATTCTAGCTGGGAAGTTGTTTAATCAAGGAAAGAGATAGTTATATCTTAGTTACCTTATTTTATGCTTTGAAACAAGTAAGTGTCCACTTGTCAAGTAAAAAGATAGCCTCATGTTATTAGTGATGGTCATGCGGTCACAGAATAAAATTTCTCCACTAAAATATAATACTTATAATATTCCAATTTGCAGCACTCTGTAAATATGTGATAAACAATACACAAAGCCCCATTCCATTGTTTTCTTTCAACGACTGCCTCTTTTCACCTCACTAAAATGGCTCCAAACCGAGTCATCAAAACCTTGAATAATTTTTTAGGGATTGACGAGAATGACAGCTTGCTCTCTAATGGTGGTGGAGACGATGAGGATTCAGACGGCAATTTCAATGGTGGTGCAGACTCATATGTAGACAACGAAGATGAGGAGATGAAGAGCCAGACGTGTTGGCTCTAGCGGGGGAAGATGAAGAGCTAAACATGTTGGGTCCAGTGGAAGGAGATGAAAAGATGAACATGCTGGGTCCAGCGGAAGGAGATGAAGAGATGAACATGCCAGACCAAGGGGAGGAAGGAGATGAAAATTCAAATATGTCTGATCAAGGGTCGGATCAAGAAGAATATGAGGATCATGGGGTAGAAGAGGATGAAAATGGAACGGATGATCATACCTTCACCGGTGAAGAATTTTTACGAGGTCTCATTGAAGGGATGACATTCAAAAGTAAAGAATCTTTGTTTGCATTTTACAAAGAACACGACAGATTGAAATGTTTTGGCGCGGTTAAAAAAGCATGTAACAAAAAGGGTTATGATAGGATTAGGCATGTCTCGTACGGTTGTGATAAAGGCAGGAAATCAAATAAAAAGAGACAAAGCAAAAGGGTTGACTTTAAAGCTACTGTTAATGCTATTTTGATGCATGATGGTTCATGGAGTGTTTCTAAGGTGAATCGAGTGCATAATCACCATTTCTATTCTGGACTATCGCGCTTTATGCCTTCACACAGGGATGTGAGCAAATCTTTAAAGAGGCATCTTGTAGCTCATGACATCGCAGGTTTAAGACCTTCGAAGAGCATAAGACTTTTTGGAAGTTCAAGCCGGTGGCCTTGAAAAGTTGAGATGTACCCCAAGGGACTGCAGAAATTACATTCTGCAGCAGAGGAGGCTGAGAACCTTGACCACGGATGGCGAAGCAGTATCCAGGTTTCTCGCCGAAATGCAGATCAAGGATAGGGAGTTTTACTACGCGGTTGACCCAGATAATGCTGGCAGGCTCTGGAACGTCGTGTGGGTTCATACACACTGTAAGTATGCATATTGGGAGTTTCATGATGTAATATGTTTCGATACAACATACCTTGTGAATCAATGGCATATGCCATTTGCTTCGTTTATTGGTGTGAATCAGCACCACCAGTCCATACTTTTGGGATGTGCTTTGGTTACTAGCGAGGACATTGATACTTACAAGTATGTCTTCATGACTTGGCTTCGTGCCATGGATTGGGTAAGACCAACGACTATCTTGATGGACCAGTGTGAGAGCATTAAGGCAGCTCTTAGGGTAGTGATGCCAGACACAATTGACCGGTATTGTATTTGGCACATATTCACAAAGTTGCCTTTTAGGTTAAAGCGCGTTCGTGATCATAAAATTGCCAGGAGGGAATTTAAATCCGTAGTCCTTGATTCTATTACTATAGATGAATTTGAGGGGAGATGGGATGAATTTATAGAAAGATATGGCATAGGATACAGGAATTGGTTCTCCAATTTGTATTCGGAGAGACAGAGATGGGTTCCTGTATATCTTAAGCACTACTTTTGGGTTGGTATGTTATCCACACAAAGGTGTGAGGGGATGCATGCATTCTTCGATGGATATATCAATGGTCAAACCATCCTGAAGCAGTTTGTAGAGCAGTACGAAATAGCCGTGAGAGCCAAGTTTGATAAAGAGTTACAATCTGAATATTCGTCTGTTTATACAGAATCAAGTGTTTACAATGGATACGAGTGGGAGTTTCAAATACATAAACTTTATACTCGTAAAATGTATGACATTTTCACGATGCAGGTACGAAGGTTCGTTCACTGTGAGCTGAGTGTCATACCCCATTTTAACCGGGCTAAAATAGAGTACAACATATTGGAGATTCCTGTTTTTGTTTGTGTTAAGGAGTCGCCACCTAATTATTTATGGTGAATTAGGGCACCTAAAGTTTATTAAAGTTATGTTTAAAGTTAGCTCTGTTTAAGGTCTGCGAAACTTAGGATTCTAGGTAAGGGTTCAATTAGTCTAAAGGGAAGGTATTAGGCATCCTTTAAGACCCATTAACAATGGTTAACCGACCGGACCAAAATTTAATTAGGTTAAGGGTAAATATAGTATTATAAATGTTTGGGAAATAACTTATAAACATAGCTAAAGTTTAAAAGTAAAAGGTAACAATGTTATTAGAAATAAGATATGTAAAAAATAATAAGTTGTATAAAAGAAGAGTTTAGTTTTGAACTGAAGGAGTGCGGGATATGTAGTGTTTTAAAACATAATTGAAAATAACTCTGGAAGGCCTTCACTAATTTTGTTTTAAGAGTGCATGAAATCTTCCTTCTCCCCTTTTTATCATGTTTATTAACTATAGCTAAAAATGTATGCGTTTGATTTAAATCCGAAGGATTGTTTATAAAATGTATTCGAGTTCATATTTGTATATTAGTAATACCTTAAGATTCTCAATATAGTAGGAGTATAATTAAAAATACGTGTTCATGGCTTTACGCTCTTGAAGATCAATTGTTGCGATCTAGATAAATATTATAAGTACTATAGATAATTTAATATAAAAGGAGAAGATGACATTATGGAAAATATTAGTTCTTCCTACCCATTTACTAAAATCAAACCCATTAATTTCGCTAACTTCACTATGGTTCATCTAATCTAGTAAGACAAAATAAGTGTTAGTCATACAAATCAAATAAAATACACAACAATAAAAAATAATAAAGAGAGTAAAGAGTGAATGAGTTAGGCCCATTTTCGGACTGCTGCTGCGGTCTGTTTTGCTGTTGGGCTTCAGCCCAGATTTTGTTTTCTATTTGTGCTGTGGGCGGGGCTGGCACAGGATGAAGAGAAAGTTGGGCTTTTAGCCCAACGCCGAGTACGGGAGAAGATGAGTCCCTTGGACTCGTACTCGATAGTCATGCATTAAAATGAAGGAAAAGAATTAGTATTCATTCAGGCAAATCAGCCAAAACTAGATAACAAAACACTGGAAAGGCAAAACAAACACGCTGGAAATCCAAACGAAGCATTTTTAATGAAAATAAATAATGAATCTCAATGTGCTAAAGGGGAGGAGATGTTAACATCGGCATGGTCTACTAGCAAGTAAATGGGAGAATAAACTCCATTGCAAGATATTCATGCCAAATAACTTACTATTGAACTAAAAAGAGTCCAGCATAATTAAAGAAAACACAGCGAAAGAAAACAGAAGCACTGAGATACCAAATACATGAGACCCCGAGCATACAAGCAGCAACAAACTCACTGCTATTTCTTCCAGTTATACGCTTTAATAATTAATTCATGGAATGAGCACAGTCAAAACAGAGGTGAAAATATTTTTTGTACGTTAAAGATTGGACGCTAAATATAAGACATATTATTCATTAGTCTCAGCACTTGAGACGTAAAAACTTAAAGGGAAGTAGAAGACAATCCCAAGCCCACACTAATACAAGCTAGAGCTTTTGCAATGTTAATAATGATTGCTACTGTGATAGAAAAGTGAAATCTCAAACCACAAACCTACTAGGCTCTTTAGCATAACCACAAAATAGGGAAAAGGATACTTAAATAATCATTTTTTGTTTTACAAACAAAAGAGTTAAAGGCTGGCAAACAAGTTAATTACTTAAAATGACTAACTACGATGACATAAATGGAGTCTAAATAAGAAAGGAAATGCTGAAAATAACTGAAATACAACACTTCATGGCTCAAGGTGAAGCAGTGAAATGGCTAAAATGCAGCAGTAGTTCCAGCCCAAAATAGGCTTCAGAATTGAATAGCCAGCTACATCACAGTAGAGGGATTTTTACTCTCTCCCTAATCCTTAAAACCGAGATATCTTCCTTAAGCAAAAATGGTTTCATAGAGCAAGTGCACATATTCATTCAGTTTACACCGGAGCTAAACTATGCCTTGGTTTTCATCAATACTTGCAGCATTCCCACTTCCAGTTTTCAATCACAAAAAGGGTACCATTAAGAAACAACAGACACAAACTTTTATACAAATGGGCATCTATTTAAAAAAGGCAGAATCCATTCTGCATGCTCTCATTTTTTATCATTTATTAACTAGTTAAACAAATAGCTCCTTACATCTGCTTATAATGTGGTGCTTATAAAAAAAAACTACTAGTAGGGGAATCTGTTGGGAGGGAAACGCATTTTTTTTCATAGACAGCAACAGAAACTGAAACAGTTGAGTTCAAATGCCTATATTTCATACGTTGATTAGCAGATATCCTAGTTACCCAATGAACAATAACAGCAGCTTCTTCTAACAATGACACCAGACTTGAACCCAGAACTATATTAAAAAAAAAACTTGAATCACATGTGTACATAACAGGGCTGCAAGATATTAGTTACATTTTCAAGGATATTTAGATTGTCAAAGCCCATAATGTAACCTAATCACCTGGATCCCTATGGAAATAACAATGCATTAACAAATGTTCTTTCTTCTTACAACCCAAGGGACATCCTCTGAAGATTTTCAATACCAGAGTATATTTTGAAACCCCAGTTAAATTCTAAAATCACTCGAATATCAACAAAACAATTTGAGAGAGTATGCAAAAAGTACAACATATTCTTCAAATTCCCATGTTTCAGTTGATCAAACTAAGTGGGAAAAGAAGACAAATGCTTCCACAGATGATTCCATATAAATTATGACATAAAAGAACAAGCTATAAAATATACTGAAATCATAATGTAAGTGGCATGATCATGTAAACAGTCCAAGAAATCATACAAGTCACAAAAGGGTATTATTTATCTTATCAAACAGGTCATATGGCATGCTGCTCTCAGTTGCTCATGGTTTTAACCAAACTCACCACCCAGAGATAAGTCTTTCTAATCTATTCTTTTATCATGTAAACAATCCAAGAAATCATACAAGTCACAAAAGGGTATTATTTATCTTATCAAACAGGTCATATGGCATGCTGCTCTCAGTTGCTCATGGTTTTAACCAAACTCACCACCCAGAGATAAGTCTTTCTAATCTATTCTTTTATGTCGATTGCAACCTAAGGCAAAAGGTTATGCCTAATTTCATGCCAGCAATACCAACAGTAATTCCAGGCATAGAGTGTTTAAACTGCTTGATTGAACAACCAAATGAACATGTGAATCAGTACGAGGATATGCATATTGACCAACTGGATTTGACTACTGCATGCTAATGCTAACACAGATAAATAAACTAAGATAGGACTAACTTATATGCTAACATACATTAAGACCAAACTAACCAACCAATTTATATGCTGAATACATATGGAACTTACGAACCTATTCTAAGCAGAATTCATCATACACTTAAGCAATAAAACTTAGAATTAACCCCTTATTGCACCTAAGCATTCTCTACTATATGAGTCTATATGACACTGCCCAAATCATAACAGAACCTGCCCTGAATGAACCAATATAATTCACGCAATCGTCGACAACCAACAACTTAACCATAATAATTAAGCTTGAGGCAGACCTATTGTTCATGTTATCATACTTGTAAGAACAGATACAACCAAACATAACATTTTTTAGCCATACTTATGAACCATCAAGTGTATCGCAAACGAGATTCAGACCAAATTAGCTTGCACTTAGCCAAACAAAAATCAAAATAGCATAATCCGAGCCTAAAATGTGTTGATTAATATAGGTTAACCAAACAGACCCACAACTAAGCAAGATTCGTGATAAATCACACCTAATAATTAATGAGCCAATAAATATCCAATAAGAACAGGATTTCAACTAACAGCACTTCAATTAGCAAAATTTCACAAGACGAAAAAACCTAAATAGCATCAGATTGTACCTGTTCGTGGTGCAGTGAAGTGGGGATCGTCAAGGCTTCGAATCTATACTCGAACGCGACGAACTCGAACTCGAAGAACCCGATTAAAGTAACAATAGTTTCCAACCAAGAAAAGTGATTATTGGCTGTTCTTTTTTTCGAATAATGCTATCTTTGATGATTCAAAATTGTGTTTTATAGGGAATCTTTGGTTCCAGATCCTTTCAAACGTTGAATCCTCCCCCTTAACCATTCCCCCAAGATTATATTTATAGGGTTTCATTTGTAATTGAGGCAAAGAGAGGAGCGTATGAGAGAGGAGCGTATGAGAGAGGAGCGGCGTGGGGAACAAAGGGAAGTGGAGATGGCAGAGAAAGTGGGGAACAACAGTGAGTGGAGGTGGTAGGGATGAAGCGTGGGGGGACAGGATAACGTGAGGATGACGATGAAAGAGAGATGAAGGAGGGAGAAGAGGGTAGGGGTGCGGCGGTGAGGAGATAAGAGGAGGGAGAAGGGAATGAAGAAGAGAGAGGGAAAGGGGTTAGGGTTAGGTTTAGAAGAATAAGGTAAATGGGCCGGGTCGGGTGAATTTATTGGACCGGGTAGGGAATTATTTGGGCTGGTTGATTAATTTAAACGTGGGCTGATATAATGTGGGTTGGGTATTAAAATGTGGGTTGTTTATTTTGATAGGGAAATATTATTGTATTTGTATTTTGGGCCATTAATTTGGCTGAAAATTGTTGATCCTTCCTCCTCTATTTAGTTATTTTTAAGCTTCTAATTTAATAATTAGTACAATATATACTATGTGGAGACAATTAATAATTAATATGTAAAAAAAATAAAGATTTTACAAAGTGTTGTCTTGTAATTAATTTAACGATTCCAAACCCGAAGATGAAATGATGACGAACATTTAAAATTTGCGATAAAGTAATACTAGTAATGTTGATAGTAAAATAGTGAAAATTAATAATACTGAACATAAAGTGTTTAGCTTGTCAATAAATTTAGATGCCCGAGTAAATAAATTAAAATAAATGAGGGACAAAATTGGGTGTCAACACTGAGCATTCCTCAAGATGTTGAACAAGTTGACGGAATGGAGAAATTCAACATCACGGATTTTTCAATCAGGAGTGATTTCCATGGTAATCAGTTTGTGTACTCGGTGGAATACAGATAAATGGCTCATATTTGGAGTGTAATTGTAAAAACTTTCAATCTGCTGGGATTGTTTGCTGCTATATTCTAGAAGTGATGAGACACAAAAGGATTCAGAAAATCCCCGATTGGTACATATTGAGACGGTGGAGAAGATATGTCATTCGTCCCCACCTGAAGAAATTCTTTCCTGGAGGTTACCCAACTATGACTGATGAGTTCAAAAAATACAATATGCTGAAGAAATGGTTTGACAGGATATGTGATGTTGCATTGGAAAATGAGTTGTAGTGTCAAGACTTCAAAAATGTAATGAAAGACAGATTGAAGGCATATTTAGATTGGGATGATAGTATGGTTGCGCCAGACGTTGGTGGTGGTGAATCAGGCGAGGATGATGAAACTTACATTAGAAACCATAGAGAGGTTCGTTCACGAGGAAGACCATCGACTAATAGGTATAGAGCAGGACGCGGTGTGTTTAGGCGAGGAGGCGGACAAGGTGGCACAAGAACTTGAGATAATTGGGGTGATAATAGGGGAGGTAGAAGCACTAGATGTGGCCGTGTAGGGGGTGGTAGAAATGGTGGTACAAGTCATCGAAGTAGGGCTGGATAAACCGACTAGATGTGCATGCCTAATTGGAAGCTCCTTGCCCCGTCGGTCCCTCTTTTGTCGCCTTGCACTCGCAGTGCACAGTTTGTTTTGTTGTTTTTCTAGTTATTGTTATTGCCTTGTTTCCTTGTTGCCATGTCTCCTGTTGAATTTACATTGTAATGATGGGTTGACTGAAGAAATTCTATTTAGGTAATTTGTCTCTAATCTTCTTTTTTTACACGTCAATTGCAGTGTCCTTTTTCGCAATATTTTGCACTTCATATAAAATTCGTAAGGCTGTGACTCCCAAAATTGATTACAAGCTTACTTTATTAATCAAAGAAAATTTTAAGCATTATACGGAGGGTTAAACGTCGCAACCTAAACATTAAAACGTCATTATATTTTTCCTCAGGCAATCCTATGGTAATGGGGTAAAATTAGATGGTTCCATTTCTTTTTCGAAAAGTCAAAACACCAATATTTCGCAATACATATTGAATAGGAGAGGCTTTTAAATATTTAAATATTTTTGTCAATAATCTAACATGACAATGCTACAAAAGGAGATAAAGAGATAAACTTCAAAGTAAAGAAGAGGATTGGTTTGTTTATCGATCAAAACAAGCTAGAAAATGTATAGGGTACTTAGAGCCAATTTGTAAGTAGTTTTCTCCGTGAGGCTTGGTACTGCTGCCAACGTTGAGTAGGGGTTCAGGTGCTCTTTAGTTTGTTCCTTACTGTTTAGTTGTGATAGTAATAAAATTTAACAAGTTTATTACCCACAAAAAGGAAAAAAGGCTACAAAAGAATTAATTACCTTTGTGGAATACTAGTTTTTTTGACCCGGTTGACTCGGGAAATAATGGATAAAACTCATTTTTCTTTTGCTAGACTCAATTAAGTGTGGCTATTTGTTTATAGAATAATTAATTTAAACAATGTCTAACAGGGAATCGGGATAAGAGAGTTAGAGATGCGGAATAGAGCAGATGGTGCTATTCCAGCAAATTGGTCACGCCCTTAGTTTAGAACGTCATGGGTTCGAGTCTAGGTACGCGCAAAAAAAAATAAAAAATTGGGTTTTCCTTTAGTTAGTTACAAACATTGTCGAGGATGCTTTCTAATAGTTATCCCCCCCCCCCCCCCCCCTCCCCCCCTTTTTTCTTTTTAAGCACGCCTAAACCTCTACACAAATGATTTTATCTGCTATAACTTAATAGAATCAAAAGACGAAATCAACATGACCCATTAACCGAGCGAGATTAGGATGAAAATTAAGGGCCAAAATTAAGTTAAGATTTTGCTTGATATCCCATGCAATGCATGCCATAGGTGGCTGCTCTATGTGCATTGGGAATAAGCATTTTTTTATGCAACCCATGGAAGATCTTGTGGAAAGAAAAATGGCTTAATGATCATTGGTTGATTTAAAGGTGCAAATAAGATGCTTAGATGACGAATAGGCTATACACTAGAGTGTTGAGGCTTCCTACTCTCAACTTCATATTATTAATGTAGATGCAAAGATCAATATATATGAAGTTGATCCAATTTAACTCTTCATCAAGACCGAATTAATGATATTAGGTTAACTATTAACTAAGTGTGAGGTGTGGCTAATTAATTTACTAAATTGTTCAAACTGAGATTTGACGCAAAAGGGCTAACACAATGATTTTCCAAAGTCATCTTTTATAATTTTTAGTGCAAACAGAAGAAAATAAAATAACTTTGAGAACTGTTGCAATTTTTTGTTATAAAACACCTGTATTTTGCATTCTGTGCCAAAACACATTTTACAACCTTGATTAGCAGGCGTTAATATTTCAAAAATGAGAAAAGTAACGTGAGAGTTGAAGCAATCCTATGGCAATGGGGTAAAAGTAGATGGTTCCAGTCACTAAGCGTGGCTAATTGGTCTACCAAACTGTCAACTTAGGAACTGTATAAGAAAATAATAGATGCGGAATAGAGCAGATGATGCTATTCCAGCAAATTGGTTACGCCCTTAGTTTGGAACCTCTAGGTCCGGGTTCGATTCTAGGTACGCGCAAAAAAAAAAAATTCGGTTTTCCTTTAGTTAGTTACAACATTGTCGAGGATGCTTTCTAATATTGTATTTTTTCCCCTTTTTTATGCACGCCCAAACCTACACACTGACTAATTACTACGATAATATGAAAGAAAAAACTTGTTTATCAAATTCCACTGAGATAGAGTTGACATGAACAATTTGCTAGAATATTTGTTTAGATACACACGTTAAAGGTGTAATCATTATGCTGACTTTCCAATGCAAGCATGCATGAAGGTGCATTGGGAAGGTGCTACTTTTTTAGTTAAATAATAAAATATTGATAATTCATGGTTAATTTTTGATTGGTTGAAAATTTATTATACAACAACACCATGCATGCATGGACCAACTATATAAAACTGGAGTGGGGTTACACTCTTGTGTGAATTCTACCTTAACGTATTCTTGTGTTCTTATTGTTTGTGTTAGTAGCTATAGGAGATCAAGCTTGGGACATCGCAACTTTAGTGGAGGCAGTGAAAGAACTACAGGAAACAATGCATCAGCTTAGGTGGGAGTTAGCGGCAACACGGGTCAGTTACTTGCGCAAATTCGAAGGGTGGCATGGCCGTCTAATGGAGTACCCAATTGTGTTGCTCCACAAGGGAATAGAGGCCCTACTAATTAGATTTTGTAATTTTCTTCCTAGTTTTTGTTGTTTTTAAGTAATTCTAAGTTGCATATATTAGATGTAATTTTGGTTTTGTTTTTCCATCATCCTATGCCAGCTTTTTAACTAATCCATATGAAAAATCCCATTTAGGGATGTTGCTTTGTCTTGTTTCATCTCTGAATATTCTATTGGTTATGTTCTCTAGTTTCATTACATGTTTTATCTCGTAACCTAAGAAATAAAAAGTAAAAAACTAATTTACGGCTAAGAAATAATGCTCTTTACATTTCTAGTCTTTTCTATTGGACAGGTAATATAGGACAATTTGTGGAACTAATTTTCTAAAGTCAATTTATTTTAACAATGAAAATTTCACAATAACACAAATAAATGGAGCGGTTACAATGTAGTAATTCCCCAACTTATGCTTTAACAAAGGAGTACCTAGTAAGTTTCTTAAAAGAATAAAAAATTGAATTTTAAATGAATTGGTGATGGTTGGGAAACTACACCAACCTATTAAATGCAATTGCCACTTTAAATATCAAACCCTAACACAAAAGAAAAACACTCATTTCTTTGCTTAAAAAAATCATTACTAAAATATGTCTTCCCAGAACTTAAGTTCTGCTCAAAGTTCTTAAGGAGATCCACTACCGGATCCATTGTTGGAGATTGTGGCTTTGAAGGATGAAGCGCGAGATATACGTAATCATCTGAGGGATCTTAAGGCTGAACTTTATAAGTTGAGGCATAGGTTTTTTGCCTACATTGAACTAGTTAATAATCTTTTGGATGGAAGTCAGTCTGATCATTAATATGGACGGTTTAGTTTTATTTTGAAGATGTCGGTGCTGGGATAGTTTAGTTTTTGCTTTCGAAGATGTTGATGGTTGGTATGGGTTAGTTTTTGTTTTGAAATACGTTAATATGATTTAGTTGTGTTTTGTTGGCTTTTTACTCTATCTTTTTTTTTGGGGGTTCATGAACATAATGTTGTGACAATTTGAATGTAATGCAAGATTTCGTGTTTGTTTATGTTGCCTTTGTCTTTGCCGGCTCATTTAATGTTGAAATTTCTTGCGGAAGAAATTGTAAAATTATATGGGTTTTTTAGAGTTCCGTTTGAATAGTTTATGATGATTAATTAGTTCCCTTAAATAGCAATGGTGTATATAAATTGTTAATTAGTGGCACCATTTGAATGTGAGTGCATTGGTATTGTAAAAATGCATTGTCTCACGCAAAATATACACTGATCAGCATCATTCCTTCTTAAAAAAAAAGTTAATTTCCCTATAAGACACCAAAGTTTCCCTCCATGATTTTTCATTTGTTTTAAAAAAATAATAATACAATATGTGGTCTACAATAAAAAAAAAAGAAGGAAAAAATGCGGTTCAGAATAATAAAAATTGAAAAATACAATATTGTAAAGTACTGATTATTATGTGGATTTGAAGTACAATACTCTTGTTTTTGTTAGACTTTGAACGACTTAATAATAGTATTATCCATAGCTTTATGTTAGGGTGTCTTTATTATAGATTTTGATCTGTTATTTTATTAATTTTTTTTCCTCAAAAGGATTAAATTACTTTGTTACATCATTTGTTTAAGTTTGGTGATCATCCAATTATAAGAGGAGAAAAAGATAAATTCATTGATCAACAATCGATTCACATGAAAAGAAGGAGCAAAAAGCACAACTTCATTAATACAATCTACTACTACTTAACCACCGGATGCGACCAACTTATAAAGAGGGAAAAAGGATGAAGTCTCTAAAAATGTATCCTGTTTCCCTCCACAATATTACCTTTCCCTCCAAAATGTATTATTATCATAATTATCCTCTTCCTTGTTAATATCATAGCCTAGTTTGTAGGGTGTAGTTGTGAGTCTTGGAAAAAATAATGTCGTAACTCGAGGAAAAAATGGAAAAAATATATACAGCGAACCCAAAATCGAACGCGGCACCTATGGGTTCTAAACGCAGTGCTAGACCAATTGTGCTGCAATAGCTTTCGAAATTTATTGGAACAGAATTTACTTTAACCAACATGAACAATTTTAGTTCCGTTTCATATCTTGGCTTAAATAAATCATTGTGATTATCCTGAATATTATCAAAAACAAAAAACATATGTTTGGTAAGATAGTTTGATTTGTTCGCTCTTAACATTCGAAGTCTTTATAAAATCTTGTGTATATGTTGAATATTATCAATTAAAGCTTGTGTTTGGTATCTTGTAGATAGATTGATTTGGTCGCCCTTAACACTCCAAGTCTTTGTAAAATCCTGTGATTATCGGGAATGTTATTAAGTAAAATAATATCTTTTGGACAAAATGTTGACATGTATGAGTGGTTATCCTTTCCCTTTTTTTTAGAGTTGCTAAATTGCCACACCAATTTGACCTAAATTTGGCCAAAAGACTTTATTGTTTTTTAAATTATAGTAATTCTTTAAGTGCCGCTCCGTATAATTTTTTCTTCTATTTAAGTACTGCTACACAACACAGTCGATAAAACATTTCATTTCCAACTTTTCAAGTACAGGTTCCACAAGATTCCAACCAAAGGTTTCATACAGCGTTCATGCCCAGGCTCAACTTTTCCTCTCCTAAAACCATTTCCCCCATCCTAATGTCCTCACCCTAATCATCCAGTGACAACACTAGAGGTCCTAGGCAGATTCACAACCATCCAACCCTGTCATAACTTCCTTCACAGACTCATGAAGCTATGGTCCAGCTTTAAAGACTCTTTCTGACCAAAGTTAGTTGTAAGTACTAGGAACAAGACTTTCATAAACACATACCAAACTATAGCAAACCAACTGATTCATAAAGGCTATGTTCAGGTTTTATAGACCTTTTGTTACCAAATTCAAATGTAAATACTGGGAAAAGACCCCCTTATAAACATGTAGCACATAATAACAGGTTGATTAATTCATAAGACTTTGGCCAGATCATAAAAATAAGCCTTGACTATCAAGTTAAAATGTGATGTACTGGGAACAAGCACTTCATAGACACATAACACATGAGAACAAACTAGTTTTCTTTAACAACTTCAAACTAAGCCCCAAGATCATAGAAAAGTCTTTGTTTTTTACCATATTATAGTTCAAAGGAAAGAGTACACATTTTTTCTTTTCATCAGGATCAAACCACACAAACAAACAATCAACAGACCTCAAACACCATCATTTTGGCCTTATCACTGCTTTCTTTAAAGGAAACTCATCTCTTAACATCAAAGGGAAACACAACAGTGTCTAGAAAAGACCACATAAGAACAAGTTAAACAAGATTTGTAACAAAGATCCCATCATCCTTCATTCTTTTATCCTTTATCCTTACCTATTATTGTAACTAGATGACAAGTTCTCCATAAAAAAAAAAAAAGGTTTTGACATGACCATTGGCGACACACACATGCACACACTCCACTTGTTCTACTCATGTGTAGTTTAACAAATTCCCATATTTACCACAAGCAGGACAACCAAATAAGAAGCAGAGCTAAGTGAAGCATAAGGGTCTATCACATTCAAAAAATAAAATAAAATTAAGCTTCAAGCTGAACATCAACCCTGACACTAAAGTAGTTTCATCTCATTCATTGATTAACCATTTTAATAATCAGACAGCATATCAGGATTCAATCACCTCTTCAGTGTTACTAGACCTCTTTCAAAACTCAGGCAAGGACTAGATATAGAAGGAGCAGGGTCTGGTGACACAAACAACAAGACTGGGTTCTGTTCAAATAAACAATCATGTCACATAATTAGCCTAGTAGTATCTAGGTGTACTAATTCAACCTCGGTGATGTTACATCTTCATGAGCCTATACTAGCCTTTAATGAACTATTTGGGAGCATATTGTACCAAACAAATAAACCTTGGTCTCAATCTTCCTTTTAGAATTTCTATATCATGTTCAAGAGTACCGATTGCTTCATAAAAAACGACATGGTACAAAGTAGAAAAAACCATCATCTATGAATTTTATGAGTAGGATCTATAGAAAACACACATATACGATCGGATCTGACCTACTCTAGGTCGATCCAAACCAAAACCTTATGAACTAATAAGAATCGAGCTCGTACAGTCTCAATATAACCACAAAATGTAAAAATCGCGTTTTGATTTAGAAAACCAAAGGGAGAAGTAAGAGAAAAGGTGATTACCACTGTGTTCGGACGAGTTTGAGTGAAAACGATGTTGAAACATTAATTGTTTCACGTTACTGGTTGTACAAGGTTTGCGAAAAGCCTGAGCCCTCTGTGCGGTTCCCATTTTTGGCAAGAGAAAGAAAAAAATTGAGGTGCGGCGCTCTAGGGTTTCACAAGAAAAGGAAAGGAAGAGAGAGATAGGGTTAGAGGTGTGTTTGGAGCGAATAAAAAAAAATGTAAAATTGAAGAGAAGATGGGGCGTTCCCCTCTTATCATTGATTTGGGCCGGATCAGTCCGATATTGGACTGGGCTCGGTCCAGACTTAAAGAAAAATGGAGGGGGAGGCCTCATAAACGTATATAGTATACGTATATCTAGTGTATATACGCGTGTAAAGGGTAAAGCGGGCAATTTAATAAATGGGTAAAACTAAAAATAAAAGATTGTTGACCATAATATTCTAATTATAGTAATCAACCTATTAATTAATCTAAAGTGCGAATAGTCCAAAGGAAGGTGGAAGCAAAGAAGGTGGCGTACGCGAAGTTGGCAGACAACAAAGACGATGAGGAGAAGCGGATGAATAGGGAAAGGTATAAGATTGTGATAAAGGAAGCGAAGTTGGTAGTTTCGGCGGCAAAAACGACAGCTTTTGAACGTCTATATACAGAACTAGAGGACAAAGACGGGGATAAGAAGTTGTTCAGGCTAGCCAAGGAGAGGGAGAGGAAGGCACAGGACTTGGATCAAGTAAAGTGCGTCAAGGATGATAATGGCAAGGTATTGGTGGAGGAATATCTCATTAGACGGAGATGGCAGTCATACTTCAATGAACTCTTGAACGAGTATGGTGACAGAGACATTGTATTGGGAGATTTTGAGTACTCTGAGAGGTGTCACATGAGGCTGGACCAAGACAGAGTACATGGAGTGCAAGTTCAATGACGTGACATATGAGGCTGGCGTAGAAGTTAGGCTTGGTACCCGGGCCATCCAAAAGAAAGGAAGTTTCAAATATCTTGGGTCTATTAAATAATAAAATGGGGATATTGACAATGATGTCTCACATCGTATTGGTGCAGGGTGGATGAAATAGAGGCTCGCTTAAGGAGTATTGTGTGATAAGAAGGTTGCCGCCAAAACTTAAATGAAGGTTCCACAAAGTGGTTGCGAGATAGACTTTGTTGTGAGGGCAGAGTGCTGGGCAGTCAAAAACTCTCACGTATATACGATGAAAGCTGCGGAAATAAGAATGTTACGATGGATGTGTGGGCACACCAGGCGAGATAGGATTAGGAATGAAGATATTCGGGATAAGGTGGGAGTGGCATCAGTGAAGGACAAAATGCGGGCAGCGAGGCTGAGATGGTTTGGGCATGTGAGGAGGGGAGACACAGATGCCCCAGTGCGGAGGTGTGACTGCTTAGCTATGGACGGTTTCAGAAGAGGTAGAGGTAGGCCGAAGAAGTATTGGGGAGAGGTGCTTAGACAGGACATGGCACAGTTCCAGTTAACCGAGGACATTACCTTAGATAAGAGGTTATGGTGGACTCAGATTAGGGTAGAAGACTAGTAGGTAGTCCCACGTATCCCTTCGTACAAGTAGTCGCAGTTTTGATATATAGTCTATTGTCCTTTGATTCTTGCTACTATGTGTCGTTTCTTGTACTTCAATTATCTTATTTATCTGTGGTAGCTACTGCTTCTTGTTCTCATACGGCATTATCATGACTTTTTCGCTTTAGTTAGTTTCACTTTCATTTTGCTTTCAACTGCTTGTGCTTATCTGACCTTTTATCGTCATGTTTTCTCTTGAGCCGAAGGTATTTCGGAAACAACCTCCCTATCTTCCGAAATAGGGGTAAAGTCTGCGTTCACTGGGTATGTTGTTGTTGTTAATCCTGTAAATGGGCCTGCTTGTCAAATATGGTCTTAATTGGTTTTAAATCTTAATTGATTGTTGCAATTAGGGCCATCTTTTAGCTTAATTAGTCAATTAAAATTCAATTACATTAATGACCTTAATTAATTTTAGCCAAATGAACTTGGTGATTTCAATTAAGGCCATAAAAGGCTAATTTTGCAAAATTGAGCCCAATTGCTTTAGCCATGAATTGGCTAATTCCGTTGTGGTCATAATGTAAATAGTTAAATGATTAAAAACCAATTTTGCAATAATTCTCTTCTAATTGATTAACTAGCCTAATTAAAACATTTATAGACAATTACAAATAATTTAAACGTATTATACAATTACACATTATTAAATATTAAGGAGTAAAATGGTAAAATAAATGACTTTTCAATATTTAATAGGAAATTCAATGCAAAATCTTGGTTTGTTGCATTTTCATAATCAAATTGGCAGCATTTCATAATAAGGTCATAAATAATTTTAGTTCATAGTTACTTCAACACTAATATTGACTTGATTCGTTATGTTATTAATAAATAATGATTTGACACTGCATTCACAAGAAATGGCAATGTTGAGTTCAACAAAAAATAAAACAAAATTAAACAACACGAACAAAATAAAACAAAGTTAAATAACAGAAATTAATCATTCACTCAAATTATTCCACTCTTCAATATATAACGTCCAAGGGGAACCAAATACCGTATATATTTACCACAACAAAAATATATATTTATTTTTTTGAAAAATAAGAAAAAATATACTCTAGGCCAAATACCTTATGTATATAGCCAATATATAACACCTTATTTACAAGAAAAATAAAAACACTTTCAGATACCAAAACAAAAAGAAAAAAAGAAAAAAAAAACTAAAAAGGGTTAAAACCGTATGTATATATAGCCAATATATAACACTTTATTTGCAAGAAAAATAACAAATTTTCAACTACCAAAACAAAAAGAAAAACAAGAAAAAAGGAAATCCTAGGCCCACCGTATGCATACACTATCAGTTTCACATACCAACACTATCAGTTTCACATACCAAAACAAGAAGAAAAAGAAGAAAAAAGGAAATACACCTTAGGCCCAACGTATGCATACACAATAGGTTTTAGATACCAAAAAAAAAAAAAAGGAAATACACCCTAGGCCTACCGTATGTATACACAATACAGGTAATGTAAAAATAATAATAAAAAAATAGTCACATTAAAATAATAGAAAATATACATTGGGAACATAAACCATGATTAGCCTAGGTGAGAGAGAGTCCATGTTATCAGGAAGGGTAGTGATGCAAAAGCACATGATAATAAAATAATAAAAAGCAAAGATTTTCTATGAAATGACTAATATAATCTCATTTTTGACAGTTTTGCCCAAAAGTGATTTTGCCAAATTGATTTTTCCTTTCGCAAATTGAGAAAAAAATAAAATGAGAGAAAACCATGGGTGAGAAAAACGGAAATTGTTTGAGGGGAAAATAAAGACATAGTTAAGATCTGATTTCACCCATCACAACATGAACTGTCAATTGTATTGCATTTTCTCATTCCTAAAAGTTAATGGGGTCCTGTCAAAAAAGCTTAGCACAATTTTCAATGAGTTGTTTTCATAAGAGATGCTGAACATTTTCTATAAGGTTCACTTGCTAAAAGTCTCTAGAAATATTCAATATGTTTTGAACTTTTTTTGTTGATTTTGTACTAGCTAGCTGGTAGTCTTATGATAGGAGGATCCCACACCTATGACAAAGATATTACGTGGAAAAAAACAAAAGAGAGAATGACAATTACTACTTTAAATCATTTCTTTGCGGCTAACTGGCTATGATATAGGGAAAAATCATACTTTCATTCTCCTTTTGCCAAGCATATGGTCAAGTCTTGTAGAGCATATTTTTTTTTTCCAGTTTGATATCTGTTTTCTGTATCGGGACTCTAACTAATTTGAATTTGTACATTTTTTTGCGCGGATTGCCCTTCTTTTGGGGCGGTCTTTAAATTTTGTCCTTCATATTTGTGGTCTTTAAATTTTACCCCTCATATTTATGGTTTTTAAGTTTTGCCCTTCACTTGGTGGAAGTGTATGCCGGATCCGGCATACAATCCTTAAGGAAAAACTAAAGTTATGCCGGATCTGACATAACTAAAAGTTTGCCCCATAAGACAAGACTTTTTCTTAAGGCATAGTTTAGTTATGCCTTATGGGGCAGACTTTTAGTTAAGGCGTAACCAAAAGTATGCCCATAAGACAGAACTTTGCCTTATAAGACAAACTTTTAGTTATGCCTTAAGGAAAAGTTTCGCCTTATGGGGTACACTTTTAGTTATGTCTTATGGGGGTATACTTTTAGTTAAAGCATAACTAAAAATATGCCCCATAAGGCGGAACTTTTCCTTAAGGCATAACTAAAAGTTTGCCTTGAAAAGTAAAAAATAAAATAAAATATCTATGCCTCAAGGCAAAGTCTGCGCCCTTCAGCAGACTTTTAGTTAAGCATAACTAAAAGTCTACCGGAGGGGGCAGAGTGAAATTCAAACTTTGTCTTGCGATGATTGAGCAGAGATTCGAACTCGGAACTCATGGGTTTTAGGCGAAGGGCAAAAATTAAAGACCATCAATTTGAGGGACAAAAGTTAAAGACCACCCCAAAAAAGGGGCAATTCGCAATTTGTGGCCCATTTTTTTTTTTTTTGCGTGGATTGCCCTTCATTTGGGGTGGTCTTTAATTTTTGGCCTTCAAATTGGTGGTCTTTAAGTTTTACCCTTCGTCTAATATCCTGAGGTTGTGGGTTCGAACCCCAGCTTAGTAAAAAAAATAAAATTGCAAGGTAGAATTTTACAAATCTGGCCATGCAAATTCTGCCTTAAGGTAGAATTTTTGCCTGAAGGACAAAATTTAAAGACTACCATTTTGAGGGGTAAAAATGAAAGACCACCCCTAGCGAAGGGTAATCCTGCAAATTGTCCCCATTTTTTTCCTACTAGCTATCTTTTTCAAACCCAAGATTACTTCGAACCCGAACTAATTAAGAATGAAGTGATACTATCTATCCCAACACACTTTTTGATAAAAAAAATAATTTCCATTTAATCAAAGGGCCACTTTGCATTATTCCCCTTTGAAAGCGTTTCAAGGGTCTAAATAGATCAGGGAACATCTTGAAAAGGATTTTTCTTTCTCAAATTTAAATGTCTTTTTCTATGGTCTGTTAATATTTGTTTTGAGAATTTTCCTTGTTGTCGCAAAGTTATTGGAACCTATGGAGTATAATGCTAATGAATGGATCATATTCTATCCCATTTTGATTTAGTTTTTTTTTTTTTGGGTGTACTTTAGAATATTTTTAAAAGGTGCAATTTAGTTTGTGCTGAATAAGAACTCCATAAAATATTCTTGAGCTTTTCTTATGTACCTTGTGAAAGTTTACAACCAAATATATAAAATCAGATGAATTAATTGGCTATATTCTTTAGCTTTCACACTTATGCATCTGATGAAAGAGGGTATCTCTACCTTAAAGTGTTTCAAGGTTTTATTTATATAGCAGCGAACATCATACTTCAAATATATTTGTATGGAGTGGCCTTTTCCCCCCAAAATGTAAATTATTTTTTCATTCAGAAGTAAAATAAAATACTACTGTTTACCCCGGATTCGGATAATCAATTAAATTTGTAAATGAGTATAAGATACGTGCTTTGTTCTTGATGTGTGTTGGATAAAGAAAGTAAATATTTGAGAGCACCTTAGTAAAACGGCTAAAGATGATAGTTGGCTAGTAACACAAATGTCTGTGTATAATGTATGATACTTGATGGATGGAATGCAATAACAACAATAACGGGTGGCCTTGGCCGAATCAAATAATGGGAGAAATTGTATATATGAATTCTTCTACTACAAGTGTTCTTGGAAAGTAAAAGGAGCCAACCCCCTTAAAGGAAGGGGACATGCCCTATTTATAGTGGCACTCCCATGGTTCTCATACAATATGAGTTAATAAAATAATAATAAAAAGGACTGCTCTGCACGGATTTGGTGGGATTAGACTGACGGCGCCGTCTGACGCACGCATGGTAGGTAGTTGACCATGACTGGACGTTACTGGCGTGTGACCCGTCTGCAACGGCCACACGGACAAACGGTCACTCGGGCCAACGGTCATGCGGACCAACGGCCATGAAAGCCCGAGTCCTCGGGCTTGGCCGTTTCAACGATGCAGAGGGCAGATTAGTCGGTGCCCTTGCTCAGCTTCGGCCCAGGCACTGTTTCGGTCAAGGGCGAGCAGCCTCGGGTGCATCATTGTTCCTTCCTTCGATTCCCGTTCCACCGGTTTGGCTCACATCCAGTTTTTACCGTATACAACTACAATAGGACCAATCATTTATATTAATAAGTATAGTGGATGTAGATCATTACTAAACTATCACATAACTTCTATTATTAAGTTTAAATTACGCTTACTCATATTTTACCTGTCTAAGGATTTACTATTGAGAAATGGGAGGTAATTAGAAGTTCTCAAAATTTTGTAAAAAATGAACAGCGCCTTCCACAAATTTATGTTTTATCTTTTTATACTATTCTGCAGTGAAGTTTTTTTAGCCATTTGTTTATTGTTGTAATCTTGGATTTTATATCTTGAAATATATACTAGTATATAATAAAGATTTTGTAGATTTATGTATGAATAATTATAATATCTCACATACAAATATTTCCATAGATCATACATGCATATTTTTGTCCATCTGTTTGATTCTTGCTAAACATATATTGAGCTATGAAAATTTATCTATAGTAATTCTAGTGAATTGAATTAATGAATTGAATTTTGTGTGATTAAAGAAAATCAGAAAAACAAAAAAAACTGATAAAATTGATTAAAAATCGATCTTATTTGATTTGATTTGTCTTGTGTGTTCAGAAAACTGATATAGTTAATCTGGTTTCTATTTAAGTGAAAACCAACACCCCTAACAGTGAGTTTGTTGAGTATAATAATTCGGTGATCAATAAGTTCAATTATTGGTACGTGGGAATTTGTGCATAATCATTTCATGTGAATGTATAGTTCTAGAAATTCAGTGATTTGTGACGCCAGCCACCAACAGTTCTAATGAAATTGCTTTGGTTAGAAAGGTAAATATGTCCTCCAAAAAAAAGGCAGGTAATATGAGTGACAAATGCAGACCTTAAAAGCTTATACCTTTCTTTTTGTGTAAAAGAAATAAACTTGTACTCAAATTTTATTTTCTTCCAAATAGGAATACTATGGCCTATGGGTTGAAAACCAAACAAAAGAGTAAAAAGGAACCAAAGCTATACTTTTTTACTTTTCCTTTTCTTCTCATCTTTTCGCATCTTTTTTTCATCTTTTCCCCGGGCAAATGCAGGTTTAAATATATAAATTCGTCAGAATTTAATAGCTGTAATCCTTTATATATATATATATTAAAAAGTTATTATATATATAATAAAATAAAATTTAGATCTGTGCCTAGCACTTGAGATGATTATCTTAAAATCTGAAAGTACGTCTATGCGTTAAGAATATTATTAAATATATACAATAATTAAATTCAAACTCAAATAACTAACTCTTAAAATCGTTATACTAAATTCAAAATTCATAAAGTTTAAAGTCTAAATTCGCTTCAACTTCCCTCCATCTCAAAGGAAGAGACCCCACGTCCCCCAAATCCTCCCCCACAATAGCCCCCTCAAGTGTCATTTTCTAACATATACTACTTCACACAAAAGAAACAACCACCCACTCCAATTATACCTTGTCCTTTCTTCTTTCTTCTCAATCTCAATCTCAAATCCCTACAACCCCTCAAATGATCCTCAAACCCCCAAGGAAAAAACAAGATTTTTCTCTCTTCTTCTCTCCCCCTCTTCCTCTCTTTTTCTCAAAAATCCAGCTGCTAGGATAATATATATGTCATGGTTCTTTGTGTAACCTACAAATAACACAAGAAACAAAAGGAAAGAAAAGAAAGAAAAAGTAAAAGCCCTGAAGCAACAAGGAAGGAAGGAGAAAAGGGATGAAGAAAATTTTTAATCTGGCTATATGCTAAGGTTATAATTAACTTTCCTTTGAAAATTAACAAGGATGGAAATGGAACTATTCCCAGCACAACCAGACTTGTCCCTAAAAATTGGCCCACCAAACATCAAACCCTCATCAACTAATTGGAAGAGGAAAACAAGTAGTAGTAGTGAAGATGAGAATATGGATTTGGGGTTTTGGAAAAGGGCTAGGGAATCAACAAATAATACTTCTTCTTGTTTTGAGCTTTCTTTGTCAAATAATCCATCAAGACCTAATTATTCTTCTAACCCTAACTCTGTCCATCATTTACACCATCTCCAAAATTACATTTTACACCAAAATCAAGGGATAAGCCCAGAGCTTTGTTTCTTGGAGAAACCCATAAGGGGAATTCCAGTGTACCATCAAAACATATTTTCTCAAAAGCCCTTTGATGTTAGTACTATTGGTGCTACTACTACATTTCCTATACCTTCTTCTCCTTGTTCTATGAACAATAGTAACAAGAACATAAGTAATTCTTGTGCCTCTAGTAGGGCTAATTTTCATCAACAAGGTGGGTTTTTGAGATCAAGATTTTTGTCAAGATTTCCGGGCAAGCGAAGCACAAGGGCTCGAAGGATGCGATGGACAAGTACTCTCCATACTCGTTTTGTTCATGCTGTTGAGCTCTTGGGTGGCCATGAAAGTAGGCTTCTTTCTCCTTATTTATTTTTAATTTGATAATTCAGTTTTCTTATTATACGAATCAGGGCGACAAAAAACTGACATGAAAACTCATTTTTATTAGTAGTTGTTCTTGTTTATAATCTTTAGTAGTTCCTATATATGTCATGTTTCTTCGATTATTTACAAGTGGTATTTAAATCAGTTCAGCTATTCACGATGAGAAAGTACTTGATATGCCTTGAAAGGAGAAGGAAGGATGAATAATTTTAGTTGTACTTAATTAAGATTCATTGTTAACTAGGTAAAATAATGGAGTAAGTAGTATATGTGAAGTTAAATCACTTCGATTTTTTCTTGGTATTTAGGAGCAACACCAAAATCAGTTCTTGAGCTTATGGATGTGAAAGATCTCACCTTAGCACATGTCAAATCCCATTTACAGGTAATCTTTATTTAGATCCTTTTACTGGATTGCTCAATAGTATACATCTCTTTGAAGTAGTTTTTTTCATCCTTCTCTCTATGCGTTTTATTAACTAAACTACATGAAGTTTTGAGGAAATGATTTTTGCAGAACGGGTTTTGATTCTACATAGAGCCCGTTAGGATTGGCTTATAAGTTGCTTATAAGCTGTTTTCAGTTTTTTTGCGTGTTTAGCTGGCCAGCTTAAAGTCATTTTGTGCTTAAAATAAGCTCAAAAAAATAATTGAGCCCATTTGACTTAGCTTATCTAAAGCAGCTTATAAACTGAAAACAGCTTATAGGCCAAAAAAAATAAGTTAAACTACCGTAACTTATTTTTTTTAGCTTATAAGCTGTTTGCAGCTTATAGACATAAGCTCATTCAAATAGCCTCATACACATTATTGCAAATTCCAATGCTATCTTTTTCCTATGCATATTTCTTTCCTTGTTCTTTATTGGGCACTCAAATTCTTTGAACTGATGGTTCTGCGAGGCAATTATGCAGCTTATTTTCCTTTTTTCTTTTGCCATTTTTACTTGGGAGAACCAAATATCCATTCATGTAATGAAAGGAATAGTACTTGTAAAAAGCAAAGAAAAAGAAAAACAATCAGTTCAATTACAGGAGAGAGAAGAAAAAGTCTCCATATAATGATTCTTCAATAATTATATCAGGTAGATATGGAAAAGAAGACAGACACAGAGCCTCAAGGAATTGAAAAGAGTCAATTTTGGGGTTCTTCTTGATGGCCGAGACTAGGGGCGGGGCTGGGGTGGGCGTGGGCGTGGGGGTGAGGTAGTTAAGTCAACATAATTATTACTCGTTAATTTTTAATTTAATTAAGTATGTGATACTATTTCTTTATTTGAACACATTTACATATTCGGAAATAACTTAGCTTAAGACTTCCAAGTGTTACTCTTAATTAGAAATTTTTATAGTTATACAAATGTCATAGCATATTTAAGATCACAAAGTCTTGAAAGTTTTATTATCACACAAATATTATAGCATATTTAAGACCATAAGCTTCAAAAGTTTTATTATCGCACGATATTATAGCATATTTAAGATCATAAGTTTCAAACGACTTATTGCCACACAAATATTATAGTATGTTTTAAGATTATAAGTTTCAAAAGTTTTTTTTTTTTTCTTAAACTTTGTACTGGCCGGTCAAACTATATACTTAACTTATATATAGCGACTCTGTAAATAATATTTACAATATTAATGCTTTACTACTAATAGTACTAGTATTTTGAGCCACCTGTAAGTTGCTTTTATTTTTTATTTCTTCTTTGTATTTTTACAGAAAGAAAGTACATAACTCTGTGTGATCATATCTCAATATATCTCCAACTTTATGAATTGTTAACAACACAGACTGTTTCAAAACTGTTTATTAACCAATGGTCCTTTGTAATAGCATTAATGTAATGCATATGCAGCCCCGAATTTATCTATTTTTTCTATTTTGGCACTTTAACTAAGTGTTATTTCTATTGAATTTCTGAACTCGTCTTCAAGTGTGTCTATCAAACACAATCTGACTTACATAGTATTCTATTTTCAATGTAGCAACATGCTAATATATATTCTAATTTAATTATGTCATCTTTTAGCTAAGATTAGCAGCAATTGAGAGGGAAAAAAAGAGTAAACTCTTAATTAAGCTGGCAATGGAAGAGCAGAACCTGCAGAAACCGACACATCCATGATCTATATAATAGCTTACCACACATCTAAATTATTACTTCACCTTCATTAACACAATTTAGACGAGTTCGGGAGTTCAATAGGAACAACACTTAGTTGATGTGCCAAAATGAAAAAAAGGGACAAGTTTAGGGGGCTGCCTATGCATTAAGCCTATTTGTGCATTGTGCAAGCGTTCATGTATGAGAAATGTGGTACATATATACATACATGAATTCCACATTACATGGGGTTCGTGCAGAAAGGTGTTCATCATTTCTCTACAAATTAACGATCTCTAAAACTGTATCTATCAAGCTAGTGTCTCTATATTATTGTACTATGAGAAACCTTTTCTGTGGACTTTTTCTTTTCACTTGACATTTATTTGTTTGCTTTCATCATACGTATATTTTCTTGTAGAATGTGTATCCGTACTTATACTTGTTCTTATTAAACTACAAAACCTGATTGTTCTAATTTCAAATCAATCATTTTTATAGATAATATAGTGTTAGCTGCTTTTAATTTCTAATGCAAAAGTACAGAACTCTTTACAAATGTTCCTGAGAAATCAGATACTGTATTTTCTAACCCAAATGTCCAGAAAACAGTGTCTATATTTGTTGTGGTTACATTTTTACTATAATTTGCTACTATTTATATCTTTGCAGATGTACCGGACAGTGAAGACAACTGATAGAGCTGCAGTTTCTTCAGGTTAATTATTCATCGCTTAGCATGTATAATTAAATTACTATACTATTTCTCTAGAAACACATTGAGATTTGAGTTCTTAATTAGTACACGAGTTAACTTTTGTCTTTTTATTGTTATTTGTAAAGAAGCAAATTTTAATTAAGGTGCTTAGTTTTTTTGGTTTTCATTCTTTAATTTGTTCTCTGAATATATTTTAGGCCAATCAGAGGTATTCGATAATGGTTCTTCTGGAGGTACATCAGAGGAATTGATGGTCGAAACTGAAGAATATTCAAGAAGGTTTGAATTAACAGTTCAACAAGCTAGAGGGAATATTCATCAAGAAAATGATTTTCAGGGTCTTTGGAGCAACTCTCCGAAGTGAACATCTATACGCTACTTAATATTTATTGTAGTAAAAAAAAATAAAAAATCAAGTAGTGAAAAAGCGACAAAAAATGGGCATATCTATTTTCTTTGGATTTTGTGGGCTCTGATAAGACTATGGAAGAGGAACCATAACTAGGAAACTTAGTCTCAAAGCTAAGCCCTAGCTAGTAAAAAAGTGATGGCCCCATATGTGGAAATTTTTATATGGTCAATTGTGTAAAAGAATCTTTATATTATTAATATATCATTTGATGTGTTATAAATTATACTAATAAGTTATTTACTTTGTTTTTTTATTTGTCATAAATAGCTATGATATGTTATTGTAGTTAATTAACTTAATTTGATAGTGTAAATTTTTTATACTAACAGTATGTAAAATGAACTCTTTTGGAAACATCTCCTTTTCTTTTCAAAGTCATTTCCGTAGTTAATGCGCCTTCACATGGGTGGGTGGAACTTTTAATTCTATCAGCACAAAAAAGTCTACAAAAAGGATATCATGAGTGAATTAAAGAAAGTAAAGTAAAGTAAAGAAAAAGATGCGAAAGCTATATATATGACAGTAAAAAGCTGGCTTTCTTTTCTGAGAGTTTGCTTTTATCTTCTTGTGCATGCATAACGTCCATTGATAGGAAAAGATTATTCTCTTCAACAAAGGTCTTTGTAGCAGGCACCTGCATGGCAAACAAGGAAACTATTTAGTCAACTTAAAATCTCTTGAGGTACTTAATATTTGTATAAAAATCCTCCAATGTGCTTTTAGTTGTGTGCACTTAATTAATTAATGTTTTTTCCAATTCTATAATTGAAGAATTAGATGCTACTACATTGAATAAATGGGGATAAATTTATGTTTATATCATGGACTACACTCTGAGGTATGAGTTCATGTTAACACAATAATTTTACACAAATCCTGTAGATGTATTAAGAAATTCACCAATAAATATTTGATTGTAAACCAATTATATTATTGTATATTAAATTAAAATAGCATAAAAACCATAACATTTAAATTCTAGATCCTCCTCTAAATTATAATGGAAATTTGAGCTAGTGAAATGGCACGAAGCCAAGGTTTTGTGAAAGATAAAGCAGTTCATGTTCAAAATACTATTTAAGGGCCAGAAGGTAAAGAAACAATTCCAGGAGAGACTTGGATTCCCCAGCTATCATTGCTTAATCAACGAAATATGCATCATTATGACCAAGATGCATTGTTTTATTTGAAGCAATTCATGTGCCTTATTTTCTCAATTTACAAATTAATGATGGTAATTAATTACTGCTTGTGTACATAATTTATTGTATCAGCATAAAATATAAACTCTCTCATCAAAGCGCGGAGGCGCAGGCTTTATAATGTAGTCCATGAAAGTGGTTGATTAGTATTCCCTCATGTAATATTATATTCTGCTTAGTCTATTTATCCTTCTGATTCCTTTCCTGGCTCACACTTTTTTATCTTTCCTTATTTGTTTTCTTTTCTCATGTGACATAATATATGAAGAAGTGAACTCATCAAGCATAACAGAAACAAGCTCAAAGATGCCTAATTTGGAGTTCACATTGGTAAGGCCTTCAGAATGTGGGGAAAAAAAACAAGAAAGCAGAAAAATGGTACTACTCATTTTGAAATCATTATAATATGACAAGGGAGCTTTGTTAACACAGAAAAAAAAAAAAAAAAGAGAGAATCATCAGGTGCCTACTGAGAAAAATCAGAAAAAAAATAATGAGGGGAAGGTGTGGGGCGTAGATATATAAGAGAGCTACAAAAAGAAAAGGAGACGAGAAAGAAAGCAACAAAAGGAGAGGAGTAGAAAAGTTATGACCTTTTCCTTTCATTCTTGTGACCTCCAATCAAACATATAGAAGCATTATATTATGAGTTTAAGTTATAGTATGCATTATCGGCGTAAGAATTCTTTGTATCATCTCGTCATTTGTGCTTATTGTAGCAGATATTATATTTTATTTTTAAAATTAAATTTCACATTTTAATGAGCTTTATATATAGATATCATTTGATTGGTCTAATAAAGAATTATTTAGATCGATATGTATATAACTTAAATTCTCCTTATAAAAGTGGAAAACTGGCAAAAAAAAAAAAAAAAAAAAAAAGAGATCCCATAGATATTGTTGTACTACTCCTGTCTTAGCGATTAACCGGTAGAGAGAGAAAGGGAGTATCTCTTTTTCTTCTTCTTTTTGACTAGTAGTACTATCTATCTTTTCCTTGGAAATTGTACGAGGCTCTCACTTTATGTTTGACGGAAGATAAACAAGTATATAGGGGGGCCCCGTTTATTCCTAGGCATTGTAACACGCTTACCGCTTTCCATAAAGTGAAGTAAAAAGAAACACCGGTGAAGACCTATGAACAAAAATAACAAGATGAAAAGAAGAAAATAATGTTATCCGGGTTCCTCTTTAATTTTTTGAAATTTACAATGGAAAGGAATAAAAGAATACGTTACAACCAACCAGGGTTATGATGTAATGGCCGGTATTACTCTATTCGTAATCGAGAGGTCTCGAGTTCAAGCCTCTTACATATGAAATCATCCTTGTTAGGGAGTGCTTAGCCCCTAATGTGGGACTAGCCGACAAGAATCCGAATTGTCGAGCCCAAATGAGGGTACTGGATACCGGATGAAAAACACACACAAAAAAAAAAAGATACATTACACTCTTTCAGAAGCTACACTCCTTAAATCCTCCGTGAGAAAGAAACTTTGTATTCTTGAGCTCATTTCCCCAGGTTACAAGATTTTCATCATGTTTGTGTCCTACGTTTGCCAAAAATTTTGGCACATTGGTTCGCCTCTCTCCAGATGTGTTTAATAGATGCCTTATTGACAGTCAACAATTAGCGTCAATCATTAATAATAGTTCTAAGAGGATGATGTTGTATGTCCTCGCCCTTTATAAGTTTGACAACAAGGAAGACTGTCTATTTCTACCTCTATTTCTTCATAGCCCATTAGTTTATTTAATTTTAGTTATGCTTCATAGTTCTATAGTTAGGCCAGAAATACGCTCACCTTATCCGAGTATTCCAACAACCATTTTTCTTGATCATCTCTATATATCCCTTCAAAAGCTACATCTCTGAACTGTGTCTTGACACTATCATCAGTGTTCGATTTTATCTAACTTGCACAAGAGGAAAAACAAAAAAATAGTTTGACTTGTTTGAAAGTAGTAGTTTGACATGGAAATAGTTCAACAATTTCCCTAGCATAATTACTTGCTACCATAACAAGTCTCAGCCAAACCCAACCAATTACGGTTCAGCCCTATCTGTCTCGATTTCGGGTCGGAACATGCTGCCTTTAATGGGCTGGGTCCCTGCCCAGTATTGTTTGGAGAAAGGTTTGTCTGGCACAACCCCCTCTCCATTTAGGGTTTATTCGGGTTTGAGTGGGCCGGGTCTGGCTAATGGGACGGTTTCTTTTCCTGGTGTATTGTAATTTTGTATTTTTTTTAGGTTATTGAACATTTGAAACTTTATAAGAGACAACACAATATATATATATTTTTTTTATAACTGCGCAAAAAATTCAAATTCAAAGAATACAACAAGATTTACTTGTTTCATAAAATTAAGAAATAAAAAAGAGAAATTTAAACTTCAAAAGTTTTCGACCATTTGAGTCAATTTATCCATATTAACATTAGGAGGAATTGGATCAAGGTTTTCATAATCTCTATTTTCAAAGTTTGGATTGAATTTTCCAGATGCAACTCCAAATGACATTATCTCTTCAAGGTCTTCGTCCTTTGAATGATCGTATAGACCTTCTTTAAAACTTTTGTTCCGATTTAATCCAATTTCTGAAATATTCTATAACATATAGCATTGGTTATCCAATAAATGTCAGTTGTCTACGAACTGCTGCCTTCCGACTTTAGCTTAAATCTGAGATCCGAGATAACTATTTAAGGCCGAAGAGATCTCGTCCATCCCACTACATTCCCTTTTAGTTCCATACAAGTTCACTTTCTTTTCTTTTATTATATAATTTGATGATAATTCAAGGCAGTAAAGTACAGTCCTTGTGAAAAGTATAGATCAAATTTCGAATTCCTGGAGGAGTTGCCCCCAAAATGTCCTCATGGACAGTGGACCACCAACCCCCAAGTTGCACCATTTCTAGGTAAAGTCAAATCACATATCAATAGTGTTAAAGGAACATCCACAGGGGACAAAAAGTTAGAAAGAGAAGGTCTGCCTTCTCTCTAAAATATTACCGTTTTCTACCAATTAATTTCCACTACAGCACTGAACAACTGTCTCTCTCTCTCTCATCCTGATGGGACCGCCGGTCGGTAACCCACCGGGAAATACTTCAGATAACCCAATTTCAGACCCACCTCCATCTACAGTGGTCGGAGAAGGTAGTTCTTATGCTAACACTCTCTCAACGACTTCGAATCCAGCTGCAAGAAGCGGATCTATCACAACAAATGTTCAAATACAGAAGGCTAGAAGGACAGTGCACAATGGTCTCCCTGCTCTGGTTTTCAAAACTAAGGCATACTATGGAGTCATGGCGAATCCTTGCAGGCGAACGATAGTGGGGAGATTTCTAAAATCCAGACCTCAGATTGACACCATACGTTCGAAGTTTGATGAGAAATTTGCTATGAAAGGTTCGGTCAAAATTGGGGTTTTTGACAATTTCAACATATTTCTTACTTTCAATAACGATGAGTATTACAATGCTATATTATACAAAAGATTTATTGAAATAGAGGGTTACCAAATTTGGCTACAAAAATGGACTCCAAGTTTTAAGCCGGAAGAAGATATTCCAATTGTTCCGGTTTGGGTGTTATTTCCAGGTTTGCCTTTTCATATGCACAATTGGGATTACGCCAAACAGATTGCTTCTGTGCTAGGTACGCCTATTGAACTTGATGCTGCTACCAAAACGATGAATAGACCTAGCATGGCTAAAATAAGGGTTGAAATTGATTTGATGAAACCTATTATTAATAATGTTTGGATAGGGACAGAGGATGAAAATGATCCGCTAAAAGGGTATGTACAAAAAGTGGAATATGAGAATATACCCAAATACTGTAAACATTGCAAGAAGTTGGGCCATGCGCTAAATGAATGTCGTGTCTTGATTAAGATAAGAGAGAACGAACAAAAGGAGGCTGAGAGAGTCAAGCAACATAATGAAAGCCTAATCGCAAAGAAGTCTGGGAAAAAAGATGAGATAGACAACAAAAACGAAAATCAAGACAAGGGTCGAAAGATGACTGAGCAAAGGGAACAAGTGAAAACAAGAAATATAGGTAGAAGTGAGCCTCCCAAAATGTTTAAACCAACTGGTGCTGTTTTTGGAATCGATAAACCTATGCCTGTAGCAGAAAGGCAAAATAAGAAAGGAGTCCAAAATGAAGAAGGAAACAAAGAACAAAACATAAATGTGGATGGAAATGGAAAAAAGGAAGTTGTTGTTACACCAACAGAGGAAAATATGAATCTGGAAACAAATGAAGATCATCAGCAGGAAAGAAATGGGGATGATAAGTCAAAAGACTCGAGAAATAGGTTCAAAGAGGATCAGGTGATACAAAAGAAAAAGGCCAAAGAGAAAGGGTCCAATGAGAAGACAAACAGCCCGCAGGAAACACAGATTTTCATAATCAATGATGAAAAAGAATTAGAAGTGGTCTTATTTGATGAAGGATGGGAACCTGTTGCTAGCAAAAAGAAACAAAGGAGCAGAAGTAATAAATCCAAAGAAAAAAGACAATCAAGTGAGCAAGAAGGGAAGAAACAAGAGATGACTATTACACAAAACAGCTTCGATGAACTGTTGCAAGAAGAAGAAAATATAAATCAAAATGTGGATACTATTGCTGAAACTTCAGAGAGATCAACAGAATGAGGAAAACACGAAAGATCAAGACAAGGTAGATGAATGGGCAGAGACGTCTTCTACTGAAGAAGAAAATTCATCTGAAGATGAGGATGAGGATGAAGATAACAGTATCTCAGAAGAAGGAGAAGACAGTGATTCAGAGGAATCTGAAGAAGAGGAGAAAGAACAAAAAGAGGAGAATCCTAAGGACACTAGTAAGGAGAATGCTAACAACGAAGCAGAAGATACAGATGGGGCAGAGAATAATAAAAAGAAAAAAGAGAAAGTGGAAAGACAAGCGAGAATAACACCTATCACAAGGAACCAAAAAAAGAATACACAAAAATCTATTGAAACCCCTACTAATGATTAAGAGTCTCAATTGGAATATTAGAGGGATGAAATCTCAGGCTGCAACAGAAAGGCTAAGATATTTGATTAAAGAACACAAAATCTCTTTTGTGACTCTTCAGGAACCTTTTATCAACGAGTCAAAATTATACTCATACAAATTAACTCTTGGGATGCAAGGTGCTTATGCTAACGCGAACAACAAAATTTGGATCTTTTGGGGGAATGATTTGGAATGTTCTATCTTTTGTACAGAAGATCAAATGGTCACTTGCAGAATCAAAACCCAGTCTAATCAACTTGTATATATCTCTGTGGTTTATGCTAAGTCAAGGTCAGCAGGCAGGGAAGATCTGTGGAGACATATGAGAGTTTTTGCATCAACTATTTAGGATCCATGGATGATATGTGGTGACTTCAACTGCATATTTTCTATGGATGAAAAGAAAGGAGGAAAACCATACAGTTTCAAGAAAAGTTTGCCTTTTATTGAATGTATCCATGATTGTGGTGTTAAGGATATTGGCTTTTCAGGAAATATCTTTACCTGGTCAAATGAAAGGAAAGCAGCGGAAGTGATTTGGAAAAGGCTGGATAGGATTCTATGTAATGAGAAATGGAATGAGGCTTTTAACATTACTGATAATATCCATCTTGCTAGAATCAGTTCTGATCATTGTCCTCTCCTGATCACCTGTAAGAACAATCAACAGTCATATGTTAAGTACTTCAGATTTTTGAATTTCTGGACAGACATTGAAGGGTATCAGAAGATTGTGAAAGATAACTGGATCACACATACAAGTGGTTATATATTTTGGGAGGTCCAGCAGAAACTTAAGAATACAAGCAAAGCTTTAGGAGAATGGTCCAGAACCAAGATAGGAAACATCTTTGACAATGTGCGGCAACTTGAAGATGATGTGAAAACCAAAGAGGAAAAATATATGCTATCGATGGATGAAGTTGACAGAATGCAGATGAACAAAGGAAAAGCTGAGCTGATTATGCATCTAAGCATGTAGATAATTTTTGGAGACAAAAGGCCAATCTCAAATGGAACCTGGAAGGAGAGGAAAACACTAAATTCCTCCATGCAGTGGTTAAAGGCAGAAGGAAGTATCTGCAGATCAGAAGAATTTGTGAGAATGGAGCATGGATAGAGGAAGAAGAGGAAATTGGAAATGCTGCAGCAAAGTTTTATCAGAACTTATTCACACTTCAGAATACACATATTGATCTCAGTATCCTTGAGCATGTTCGTAATTGCATTGATTCCTTTGATAATGAAAATCTTTCAAAAATTCCCTCTGGGGAGGAAGTAAAAAAAGCAGTTTTTGATATTAATCCAAACAGTGCTGCTGGACCTGATGGATACAGTGGACTGTTTTTTCAAAAATCATGGGATGTTATGGGCCCTGACATCATTAGATTAGTACAAAATGTTTTTGAGGGGAAACAGATTCCTAGATTTTTCACTAATACTTGCTTGATTTTACTTCCTAAAGTGGATTCTCCCCAAACTTTTTCTGAATTTAGACCTATAAGCCTCAGTAATGTAACTCAAAAAATTATTTCCAAAGTCTTGGCTGATAGATTAGCTAATGTTCTCCCAAAAATAATTTCTGCTAACCAAAGTGGCTTTATTAAAGGAAGAACCATAGGGGAGAATGTCCTATTAGCTCAAGAAATCATTCATGATTTAAAACAAGAGAACAAGGGTGGAAATGTCATTTTCAAAATAGATATGAACAAAGCATATGATAGATTATCCTGGTATTTTTTATGTGCTGTTATGAGGAAAATGGGTTTTGATGAAAAATAGATCTTTATCATATGGAATGTTCTGTCTAACAACTGGTATACTGTTGTCATTAATGGCAAGAGACATGGATTTTTTAAATCTCAAAGAGGGGTTAAGCAGGGAGATCCTATATCTCTTGCTCTATTTATTATTGCTGCTGAAGTTCTTTCTTGCAGGTTGAACAATCTGTTAAATGACCCTAAGTTTAACAGTTTCACTATGCAAAAAGAAGGCCCTAAGATCAATCATCTTGCGTATGCTGACGACTTGGTTATCTTTTGTGGAGGTAAAACAGAGTCTTTAAAGAGTGTGATGAAAGTTCTAGAGGACTACTCAACCAACTCAGGTCAAATGATAAACAGGAACAAAAGCTGCTTTTTGATGGATAAGAAAACTTCTGAAAAAAGAAGCAGGATAGTTTCCAACATCTTACAAGTACATAGAAAAGAATTCCCAATAAACTACTTGGGATGTCCTTTGTTTCAGGGCAGGAAACTCATTAGTTATTTTGCTGAAATGGCTACTAGAATTCTCAAGAAAATAAGTTCTTGGAACTATGGTAAACTGTCAGCAGGAGGCAAGGTGATTTTGATTAAACATGTTTTGTCTGCTATGCCAGTGCATCTTCTTGCTATATGTCAACCTCCTAAGACTATCTTCAAGCAATTGGAACAAATTTTTGCTAATTTCTTTTGGGGCAGTAATGAGGGCAAAAATAAGTATCATTGGGCAAAGTGGTCTAGTCTTTGCCATCCAACAGAGGAGGGAGGGATTGGGATTAGAACTTTACAGGATATTTCTGATTCTTTTGCTGCTAAGTTGTGGTGGCAATTCAGGACTAAAGAATCTCTATGGGCCAGTTTTCTGAAGGCAAAGTATGCCAGAAGAATCCATCCTGTAGCCAGGAAATGGAACTACTCTCAGTCCCATAACTGGAGGAGAATGATGAAGATCAAAGGGAAAGTTGACCACCTTATTTTTTGGAAGCTAAATAATGGTAAGGCTAGCTTTTGGTGGGATAACTGGTCAGGACTAGGTGACTTGGCTAAATTTGGTAAAGCTAACACTTCGGTGAGGGGTCAAGTAGCTGAGTACATTGACAATGGCAGTTGGAATGTGAATAAGATGAGATTAAAACTTCCGGAATAGGTGGTTAATCATATCCAGGGAATTACTATTAAATTTCCACATCTCAATGATAAACCAATATGGACAATCACCACAGATGGGAAATTTAGTTGTAAATCTGCATGGAGTTGTCTGAGAAAACCCCAATATGCTACATTTGTCAACAAGATGATGTGGCATAGGAAAGCTCCTTTCAAAGTCTCCTTTTTTCTGTGGAAAACTCTGAAAAATAAGGTATCTGTTGATCTCAATCTTAATAGATTTAACGTTAACTTACCTTCTAGATGTTCTTGTTGTTTTGACCATGAACAGGAAAACCTGGAGCATTTAATGGTGAGAAGCAGGATCAGCAAAAAGGTTTGGATGCATTTCAATCAAAGCTTTGGAATCTATCAGACTACAAACAACATAAGACAACGAGTTATTACATGGTGGCTCGTAAAAGGGAAGAATCCTATCCAGAAAATGGCATTGCAGATTCTTCCAAGCATCATTTTGTGGCAGATTTGGAAGGACAGATGCAAAGCTAGATTTGAAGGAAGGAATATGTCTGTACAAGGGATAATTCAGAGGAGTTGGCAACAACTTATCATGATCATTCATAAGCAATTCCCACATATTGATCCTTTTTTACATTGGAGGCAGTTCATACATGTAATGGAGCAAGCAAAACTACTTTTTAAATCTATAGTTGTGAAATGGGCTTTTCCTGCTAATGACTATGTGAAACTGAATAAGGATGGTAGTTCAAAAGGAAATCCTGGCATCAGTGGAGTTGGGGGTATTATCAGAGACAGTAAAGGTACATTGATAGCTGCTTTTGGAGTGAATTTTGGCATCTCTACTAATAACTTAGCTGAGGCACAGGCGATGGAAATAGGAGTAGAATGGTGTGTGACGAAGGGATTTAGAAAGTTAGAAATGGAAAGCGATTCCAAGCTGCTGGTAGACTGGATATTGAATCAAAGTGAACCTCCATGGTCCATAATGGACACTATCGTGAATATTAGATCTCTTCTGGAAAATGTGGATAGTTGGAAGATGGAACACTGTTACAGGGAAGGCAATAGAGCAGCAGACACCTTGTCCAACTGGGGATTGGAATGCAAAGAAACAACGTGGATTACTAATTTCCAACAGCTGCCCAAAACAGTTAAAGGGGAGTTAAACATGGATAGAATGCAAATGCCTACTTTTAGGAACTGTCCAGTCAAGAATTCAAAGGAGTACCAAAACAAGAGGTATAGAATTTATACTTTTGACGTTCCTTAACTCACATTTTGTATAGAAGAAGAGTAGTCACTCTTCTATGACACCAATTTTTGTAAGCTTAAAGGAAAACCTATCAAACATAGTATGGGGACTGTCCATACAAAGATAGGTATAGGGAGATTTTCTCCTCTGTGATGTAATTTGGAGATATGAATAAAATAGAGCCCTCGAGGAGAGGGTGAATTGAAGAAAAAAAAAAAGGAACATCCACATTCCCTTCTTAATTAACATTAAAAAAAAAAATTAGAATAGTAGCACAAAGAAAGATCACATGATCATGTTTCAACAAAATTTAGCTAAAACCTTGAAGAGAATAAAGCTCTGACCTATCAGTTCCTTTACATAACAAGTATAAATTAACAAAACATCCAAATCAACTGATATTTCTCATTTTTCTTCTTTTCTCCTTCTCATTTTTTTTGGGGGGTGGGGGGAGCGGGGGGTTGGGGGGGAGGAGGGATTGGGATTATTTTCCTTGAAATTGACACACTAAACCTAAAACCTAGAAGCATATTTTCATTATTGTAGACGAAATCTTCTAATTAAAAATATTTACTTGATGAAGTCAGTATAACTCTGCAAGATCGATGAAGTGAGAATGTGCACTTCAGTAGTATTTAAGAACTGTAAATCATTATCTTATAATTATATTAGACGTAGTAATATGAAGTGAGAGTCTACTTATTTAATTTCAAATCAAAGGGTGAAGAAGTAGGAGTCTACAATCTTCCCAAGGTAATCTTGTCATCAATTGCAATTTGTTAGTCCTTAAACATATTTTATATTTTTATTGTATTCTTTAATTTTTAATGGACGAGAGGGAATACTAGATCCCAAAAACTAATCTATGACTCTAGCTAAGGATACTATATAAATAAAGTGAGAGGTAGAGATAATCAATGGAATAATTGAAGTGCGCGTAAACTGACTTGAACATTACCATTTTAAATTACAAAATAGACCTCCAAGAAATAGATGAAATTGACTACATGAAATACATAAAAATATCTATGTGGATATCAAATTGCGGGACTCTAGAAGGCGAACCCAATCAATATTCTTCAAACTCTAAGTCTAGGGTTTCTTCGAGGCTACTCTACGCTAAACCCTAGGTGTTACACCTTGGAAAATTTCGTGCTACCAAGGTCGTAGCCAGCTTAGTATGGGTCGGAGAAAGAGCAAAATTATGCGAGGATTAAGGAGAAAGGTTATAGTATAATAGTGGAATAATGACATACATATGACATTTGGGAGACCATATGGGTTGAATTGGTTCATATGTCATTTGCCGAAAAGCCCTCGTTGCTGTAAGCCAGGTGGGGCCCACACGTAGAAGTTTTATAAAGGACATATGAAGAGATATATGAGTAGTACATGGTAAGTTGAGCAAGTCCTAAGAAGGACCCATAAGCCAAATATGGGCATAAGCCATCCAAAAGGGCTATTTGAGGAAATATTTTCGGATGATCTGACTTGCGGGGGCCAAAACGCCATTATAAGTTTGGAATTTGGAACAACACTCAGAATTAAAGTTGTAGATAATTGAAAGAGTTTTCCAACCATAGGTCGTGGGACCTCACAGCATATCGGGATCAAAAGTTATGGCCATTCTACGACAGACTGTCTGAGCAGAAAAGTTCTACGGACCATTTGACGGCCCGTAGAAATTTTGACGAACCGTAAAATAATTATACGGTTCGTCAAATTGACACAGACCAGCGTAAAATGGTCACAGAAACCCATATTTGACTGGGCAGTTTTACGGACCATTTTGACGGTCCGTAGGAATTTTGACGGTCCGTCAAAATTGTCGTAGAATTGCCCGACGGATAAGATTGCAAGCTTTTAAATAAGAGACCCAAGTTCATTTTTTTTCATTCCCATTTCTCCTCCACGACTCAAGAGTTCTCAAGAACCTTCCAAACACTTCATATGCAAGAACCCAAGTGAAATTAAAGATCCACTTCATCAAACCCGCAAAATTAAGTGTAAGAAGCACATTAAAGTTCATCCAAGCCAAGAAATTTCAAAGGAAGTGAGTTAGGGTTTTTGGTGCAAGAAGAATATTGCTACTCAAGGCTTATTCCTACACCATCTAAGGTAAGTTTTATGGTATTTACATGTTATTTGAGGTATGGAAAAGTTGAAACACTTGGAGTGTAGAAAGATATAGGAAATGGGTCATGAAAGTGTGAATAGTAACATTGTTGAGTAAAGGTTAGGATTGAGTCATGATAATTGATGAATTATGATTGTATAAACATTATAAATGACATTTAGAACATGGGATATGTATTATATATGAGAAAACGCGATAGTGAGCTATAATCATAATTGTGGGGAAATTGAAGAAAAATGGTGGATTGTGGTCAATGTATATAAATGATGATTGTTGATTGCAATATTGTGAATGTTGTTGTGAGTGTTTGGGAGTTGATATGGAATATGGGAAAAGTTGTAGAAACAAAGGAAATGCTGCCCAATTTTCCCTAGAAATAGTAACACGTTCTTATAGCCGATTAACTAACGTTAATGCGAATTCTCTTGAAGGTAGAGACGTGGGTATTGAAGGAGAACGAGCAAGCGATAGAATAGTTAAATGTAAAAGGTATGTGAGTATAGTCCTTTCTTTCTATGGCATGAATCCTATAGCGTGACTTTTCCTTCCTCTTCATGAATTTCCTACATTCCGGAAAACTAATAGCCATATTCGTGGATAACCATATGAGATACATCATGAGTTCAATAGTGATGATGAAGAGTTTAGTATAACGATTCTAGAGTTTGTGATAAGATGTTCCTATGACGTTACTAGTGTCATTTATTGCAATCACTCACCTTATATACTATTTCCTTCAAGATGAGGCAGAATACTTAAAAATGTTCCATAAGGGATTCGGGGGTTCGCGACCTTAGGTCACCCCGATGAAGTATGGCTATCCTTGAGTTATTATACATGCATTATGATGAGTATATGTTCATGACATTACACCGTGCCTATATGGACAGGCAGACACACACACCACTATAGTGGACAGCTTATACCCCGGACGCTGGAAGCCTGGACGCAGGTTAATTACTATCACACCGTACCTAGATGGACGGGCAACTTATACTTATACATTGATGCATATATGAGATGATGATGATGATGATTATGAGTAAGCTAGCATATGAAACTTCTTTTATAAGTGACAGTTATATATATAGATGTTCCATATTGATATTTCCTTTATGTCATTGTTCTATTTCATTGTTTATGCCTCTCATACTCAGTACAATGTTCGTACTGACGTCTGTTTTCTTTGGACGTTGTGTTCATGCCCACAGGTAGACAGGGAGGTGAGCTTGATCCAGATTCATAGAAGCTGTCAGCTGATTGAAAGCACTCCTTTGTTCCGGAGGTGCTTATGATTATTCTTTTGTGTATATAACTATGTACGTATATTTTTGGGCATGACGGGGTCTTGTCCCGTCCTTATGTTTAGCACTCCAGTAGAGGCTCGTAGATACGCAGTGTGGGTTATATGGTCTCACGAGGTTGCTACTATCTTTTTACATATATATTATTTTGATGACCAAAAAGGCTTATGTATATCATGGTATTTATGTTTTCAAATGAAAGATGATTTTCTTATAATTTGAGTACGAAATTGATAAAAGAACGTCTAATGAGCATCATAAGCAGTAGAACAAGTGGTGCTCGGTGGTTAGCCCCGGGTACCCGTCACGGCCCCTAGTCGGGTCGTGACACTAGGTAACGCCTATAAAAAGGTGCACATATTCCCTTGAAAAGGCATCTCAAAAATTTCATAACTCATGGAATATTCACAAAGAGATCAATATGTGGCCGGACTCTTCTTGACAATCAAATACTTCAAGAAAATCTACAAAATCCTTTCATGGACATCAAATAAATCCCTAGAAGGTTCACATCATCCTAGTTCGAGAAACACGCTTCTTCCGCCCTAGAATCGCGGAGAAAATCAAGAGAGAAGAATCAAGAAAACAAAAAGAATTGTACCCACATTGTTTATCAGTAAAATTATGTTTCTTCATATTTATTTTATGATTGCAATTATTTTCCATATTGCAAAAATTTATTGCAAACAATATCATAATGTAACTAATAAAAGATAATATTGTACTCCTTCTATTTAGACTAACTGAATTTTTGGTTGTTTGATAAAAGTCACATCTCTAATTGAGCCTAAATTCTCTAATAGTCCAATAATATTTCCATAGTCACATGGTAATGGTTGTTGAACATATATAAGAAGGGTAGGATGATGAGTTGCTATATTAAAGTGGCAATTCCTTTTATAGCATAGACAATTTCATAGCCTTCTAAAGGAGGATGAATGTGGCACTTTTTAGGGCAAATTTAAACTAATTATTAGGTTAAGCACCAAGAGGCCTTTAACCTTTTGCCAATAATATTTGTTATCAATGAGGAATTTTAAGTGGGAGTTTCGTGTCATTATGTTGAATGACATATATTTATGTTTTGTCTAAAGCTTCAGTTCGGATGGGGCTCATCTCCAGTACAACTTGCCTCCAGTTGGTCCAGTGCATAGTTAAGATTGTGCCGTTTGTCCATTTTTAAATCTAATGACCAGTATTTATTTAACTAAACCAACCCCTCAAATCATGGTTAAATCTCCTAATTACTATCTGATTTATCCTTTTCATATTTGCTGCATTAAAGTAGGCGAAAATCTTGCTAAATAAAACAAGAACATCCTAAAATAGTTGCTGGAGAATCTGTCGGTTGAAAAAAAAAATTCTTATCATGCAAATCATGGAGAAACGGAACAATCAGCAGAACATAAGATTAAATCATTTCTTAAAAATTGTAATGAAATTTTATTTCAAAACAGGGTAGCTTATAGCATTCCACATTTCTCTGATGCTCGAGTGAAAATACGAAATTTAGACTACTGCTTATCTGACAGCACGTTAGAGAGTACACATTTGATAAGGCTAGTTTTGCAAATACAAGGAGACTTTTAAATATATCCATATGAAATTCTGTAACCTGCTGCAAATACAAGGGGACTTTTAAATATAATTGCTCCATTTTTTTTGGTGCATATTTGAACGGAAAAAAAATGTCTCTAAAGTTCTTTATATATGAAGGGGTAAAACTGTGAATTTAATAAATTGTTAACGGGTTAACTGTTGAACTGATAAGAAAAATAAGCAAACTATAACCCGCACCGTTAAGCCGTTAACTATAAAATTTCAAACCATTCCCCAATCATTAATCTGATAACCCGCTACCAATAATAAGCCAATAAACCTATTGACTTATTTTCTATTCTGCATGATCTTTTGAGTTTTTATTTGAACTGCTGCAGACGTTCAAAGAGTAATCCTTTTCTGGAAATGGTAAATTGAAATAGTTCAAAACAAAGTGCACTACAATACTTTCATATGGAATCAGTTGCATTATATTGACAACAATATTCAAATCTTCTCTTATGCCAGAAGATTTTCCAACAATTTTTTCGGATGCTGCATGATTTTCACCTATTTTTATGCTGCAAATATGGAAAGGATAAATCAGATAGTAATTAGAGGGTTTAACCATAGTTTGAGGGGTTGGTTTAGTTAAATAAATGCTGGCCATTAGATTTAAAAATGGACAGATGGCACAATCTTAACTGTACACTGGACCAACTGGAGGCAGGTTGTACTGGAGACGAGCCTCGTCCAAGGGCGGATCCACCCTTTAGGGCAGGGGTGGCATTGCACCCCCTCGATTAATAATTTTTTTATATACTTATCTTGTAATTTTCTTAAATTAGATTAAATATTTAATCCTGCCACCCCAGCAGTAAATTAGATAAAGGTGCCACGGCTGGTAGACACAAGTTTGAATCTATCTTGAATATTTTCCGACTCCTGTTTTTCTTTGCTCTTTTTACTTCCTTTATACCAGTAATTCCCTTTTCGGCCCTCTCAAATTTCTATTTATCTTTTTATTATTTATATCGCCTTTCCTCTTTTCTATTATTTTATCCGTGATCTCTAGTGAGAACACACAAATAGAAACTTCAAAATCCCTTAAATTAAGCATTTTTCTTAATCTCAAATATGTGAGTATTTAAATCGAAAAACTTGGGTCTCAATGGAAATTTTGGATTGAGATCAAAATTCATTTTTTTTAATAATTTCTTTTGTTTATTACTCCCTCCGTCCATGTTTACTTGTCTATATTTGCCTTGGGACACTCTTAATAAGCAATAAATAAAATGAGAAATGAATTGGAGTACTTAATAATAAGGGTAAAATAGGTATAAAATGGTAAATTATGTCTTGGCTTTTCAAACTATATAACTTACAAGTAAAAGTGGACATATATTTTTAGTATAATGGACAAATAAAAATGGATGCAGATAGTGTATTATAAAAATTTATGCCATTCTATAATTGCTAAATTCAATTTAAATCACTTTATTACTTAAATTGTGATGGAAACTTCGTAAGCTCTACTTAGAAAAAACATGAAATTTATGATTTATTTCTGAGAACTTATAGTTTATCTAATTCTACATTTACTTATGGGGTGTACTTACCTATTGAAGAGTTTTTCTATTATTTTTCTTATTTTGATTAGTGTAATTCCCTTATTGAAGATGTTATTTTACTTGTGCAAATTTATTTTTAAGATACATAAGAGATGCAAGTCCCTTGATAAAATTATTGATTTTACTTCTGATGTTAATCGGTGTTAATGAGTGTGATTACTTGTTTAAGATGCTAATTATGTTCGTTTCTTGATTTTTGAGATATAATTTTCATATTTGCAAATAAGAAAAAAAAGTCTATTAAGTTGACCTGAATAAACTAAAAAGAGATGGACCGACCCAAATACACGTTCCTAACAAGATGTACTTGAAGAAAATTGTGGCACCCGCCACCTTCAAATCCTAGATCTTCCTCTGGCCTCGTCCCTTAAGTTCAACTTAGATACCTTCCTTAAATAGAAACAAACAATGTGACAAGTGCCACTTCTCAAATGATCGATTAAACTGAAGATATGACTTTTACCATAAAGCGTGTATCTAAGTGTCACTTCCCCAAACCTCAGGGGCCTAAGTGCATAAATTAAATCAAGACCTCTTACAAGAATCACATAATACAAGGCGAGATTCTCCGAAGAATTAACTGATAGTGACGAAAAAGTCTTCAAATTACCAAAGGTGACGTGTGGGGCCCACCCCACATCAAAACCCAATTAAATTTGGGATTAAGAAGATTGGGGTCCAAAATGTAATTTTTTAAACTTATTAATCTTTTACAAAATACAAAAAAATCCAAAACACCCACCCATTATACTAAAACACCCACCCATTAGTCAAAACATCCAAACCATTCCCTCCCCACAACTCCCTTGCACTTCTTCCATATTTCAAAATCAAAACTCCTAAGCAAATTGTTCATCTTCTTCACTTCGACGTCTCTTATCTCTTCTTTTTTCTTGTCATCTTCTTCTTCACCCTCGTCTGTAGGTGCTGCTGCTGCTGCTTCTTCTTTAATATCATGGTAAAATTTTTGTTTCACTTGTTCCAAAAGTTATTTGGTAGAAATTGATGACTTTGGTTGTAGAAAAAGAAGAAGAAGGACATGGGTTTGTCTTCAATGTTGTTTATTTTGTTGTTCTATATTTGAGAAACCCTTATTTGGGGTATTTGTTTGACTTGTTGGGGTTTTTGTGTTTGTAAATAGCGTACGTTGTTGTCAAATTATGGTTTTTTGTGATGTTTTTGCTCTTGTTCTCCTTAGGATTTTGAAAAAATGGCTTGCAATCTTTTTGACTTTTTCCAATAGATGAGTAAGTTACTGCAGCAACTTCAGCAACTTCAGCACTTGTTTGACAGTTGCAGACATTTGCTAAGGTTGCTCCCTTTAAAAACCTCTATTTGGTGTATTTTTTAGTGAAATACTGTTGTTGGTGTTGGTGTTGATGTTGGTGTTGGTGTCTTCCTGTTATGGTATGGTTTAGGAAAAGAAACGATAAACAATTATTGCACATACATTTGGTGTATTTTGTTTAACTTGTATGATTGTGTGTCTGTAGTAGATGGTTTTGCTATTGTCTTGGAAGTAGATGCTTGTTGTTTTGGTCTGGTTCAGTGTTTAGGAAAAGCTTGGATAAAATCCATCTTGTTGCTGTTATTGTTGAAGTTGTTGTTGTTGTGTGTTTGTAGTGAAATAAATGATTTTTTCTCTTGTTGTCCTGGTAAGGTTCAGGGTTTAGGAGTAGATATCCAACAGAAGGTTTTTTTGTTCTTGTCCTAATATTTATCTAGTTCTGTTTATAGAAGCTATGTCCAACAGATTTTTAGTTGTTGCAACAATTTCTACACTTCTGCCAACAAGTAGATAATATGTTGCAACAACAACAAATCTGTTGGACATAGCTTCAGTTATTTGGTTCTATTTGTAGAAGATGTCCAATAGATTTGTAGTTGTTGCAAAAGGAATTGATAGGATTTTCTCTCTACGATTATTTCCTACAATAAGATAAGAGGTAAGAAGCAAGGAAGACTGTTTATACAATTTGTTATGACAACTACAAATCTGTTGGACATAGCTTCAGTTGTTTGGTTCCGTTTGTAGAAGATATCCAACAGATTTAAAATTGTTGCAACAAGCTATACACTTGTTGTAACAAGTATACAATCTGTTGCAACAACTGCAAATCTGCTGGACATAGCTTTAATTTTTGGTTCTGTTTGTAAAAGATATCCAATAGATTTTTAGTTGTTGCAACAAGTATACAATATGTTGCAACAACTATAAATCTGTTGGACATAGCTTCAATTTTTTGGTTCTTTTTGTAGAAGATATCCAATAGAGTTTTAGTTGTTGCAACAAGTTATACACTTGTTGCAACAACTATAAATCTGTTGGACATTGCTTCAGTTATTTGGCTGTGTTTGTAAAAGATATCCAACAACTTAATCACTTATTCAACAACTGAAGAATCGGTTGCAACAACCTATTCACTTGTTGCACCAGTTACATCATTTGTTGCAACAAATTCTTCAGTTGTTGGGGAATTCTGTTACTTATTGTATTTTGTTTGATCAAATGTTGCACTTCTTATTGTTTGTTTACTTTGAATGATGCACTAATCAGTTGAAGCTTTTTTTTTCCTCCTGTGTGTAGATAAAATGTCTCCAGCCAAAAGAAAAGTTGAGAAATCAACTGAGGGTCATAGAGATAATAAAAAAGCTAGAGTGCAATCATCATTAGAGAATCTTGCTGATTTAGCAAATTCTATTGTTGAATCAGCAAATATAGAGGAAATAGACAGCCAAACTGACAATCAATCCTGAGAAAGAGAGGAAGTACAGAGCCAAGAAACAGTATATACAAATGAACAACGTGAAGAAGAATTAGAAGCTGAAGAAACTGCTGATGGAGTAGACGAAGGAGATGGAGTGGATGAATATGATGAAAAGGATAGTGGTTTAGAAAATACAGTTCACTTGTTGACGTTCATAGCTGAATTAAGAACAAAGAAGAGAAATAGTGTGAATGCCAATTTAATTGCAGAATCTCTAGTAGATTGGACATAGATCATAACAGACCTTCCATTGACGAGGTCGTCAAGGTTTTCAGTATTGAAAAGTATGCCGTGAGGATGCCGTTGAATGAAAATAATGATTTGACCGTTGATCTTACAGTCAAATCAGGCATGGGCAAGAACTTTGATATGTTTAGGCTAATTCTTAAAAAGCATGGGTTGGAGGATTTCTTTAGGAAAAGCTGTTTTGGGGTGTATTTGGATCTTCCTGAAGAGACCGGTGCACTGTTTCAAATGAAAATGGTATATGGGCTTATAAAGCGCAGGATTCTTTTGGATGCAAAGGATGAGCTTTGGATTAATTACTGTGGCATGCTGGTGTGCTTTGGCTTGAAAGAGTTTTCCATAGTTACTGGCCTTAGATGTCATCCTTGTGAGCTTCTTATTGTTGTATTGAATAAGCCAGCCCAGACTAGCAAGAAAGCCAAAGAAGCCAAGAAAGTAGGAAAGGGTGGAAAAGATAAGAGTGAAACTGGTTTGGTGGAGTTAGTTGGAAAAAGCTATAAAGGAGATAAGCTGCTTGTAGATTTGCACTTCAAAACCATGTTAAAAAAGCATAAGCAGTCCTTGTGTTTAGTTTGGTTTGTGCACTATGTTTTTATGGCAAAAGTTACTAGTTTCAACATACCACTTGGTTTGCTTAAACTTGTGCAGGACTATGAGGCATTCAACAACCATGGATGGGCCCGGCAAAGCTTCATGTTGGCTGTTGACTATTTATCGAGAGAGCTTAAGCCAACAGTGAAGACAGTCAATCTATATGGCTTCCCTTCGGCTTTCATGGTAAAGCATTTGCAATGTCAATTTCTTGTATTTTTTGTATTTCTATTATCATTCTGATTTTACTGGTATCTTATTTTCTAGGCTTGGGCATTTGAAGCCATTCCTCACCTGCGGCAACAAGTGAAGGACTATCCTTCAGAAGTGTATTTTCCAAGAATGCTTAGATGGCTGACTGCAAAGAGCAACACAAGATTCAGTGTTGATCTTTTTAACCCTCTTTTGGAAGAGGTAAGCCTTAAGACACGTATATAGAATAAACTTAGTCATCTGTTGGATAATGTCAAACAAGTATGACATCTGTTGCAACAAGTTACTAATCTGTTAGACAATGTCCAACAAGTATGACACCTGTTGCAACAACCTGGTCACCTGTTGCATTTCATAATTTAGGGCCATTTTAATATATCTACTTTTTGTTGTAGGTTGTGCAACCATAGCTTGTCCCGACAGTACGAGAGTTGGAGATGTCATTCCTTGCTTCCTTTGTGCCCTTACAATCTGTTCCTGATAAAATGATTGAGTGGTTGAAATTAGAGTTGGCTGGAGTGACAGCCATCAAAAGGGAATTAGTTGTGGTAGATGTTGGTGGTGGTGGTGGTCAACTTGCTATTGATGATGTTGCGGCAGAAATTGCCGGTGAAAAAATAATAGATGATGATATTGATGTTGGTAGACAAACTCCAATTGGTGGTGTTGTTGGTGGACGAACTCCAATGGTGGTGATGTTGGTGGACAAATACCAATTGGCGGAGATGTTATTTGTGGTGGATTTGGTGAAAGATTTTCCTTTGTTGGTGCCGGCACATCGAAATATGCTTGTGAATGCACCTATTGCAAGCGGCGAATGGATGATTTGATAAAAAATGTTGAGGAGTTGCTGAAGGCACAAAAAGACACAAATTCTACTTTACAAAATTTGTTATTCAAGAGGGGTGTCAATGCATCCAAGAAGCTGACCTTACCTTATACTCGTATTCACATTCGCAAGAAGGGAACCACAATTTCCAAGGCAGTTGCTGATGTTAGGTCAAGGAAATCTTCTACACCCCACAAGGCAGTTGTTGTTGTTGATCTTAAAAAGGTAAATGTGTACAAGCATGCAGATGCTCAAAATTTGAAAAAGCTTGAAAAATTCGTCAATGCCAAGAAGAGCAAGGGTGTCATGTATTCATTGCATGAGTTTAAGGTCGATGACTTCAGGATAATGACAATCATGGAAGATTGATGGCTAGCCAATATTGTTGCAACAAGTATTGTTCTTGTTGCAACAACTCTCTTAGTTGTTACAACAAGAACAATACTTGTTGCAACAAGTGAACGCAACAACTCACTTAGTTGTTCAGGTGACTGACATTTCTTATACTTTTAATGTCGTATGTTGATGAAATTATGCTCCTAATGCGTGTGAGGCAAAGCACTTTCACTAAGCACTATGCTTCCATAGATATAATCTTGGATTTCAACTTCTACAATATCATGCTCAAGTGGGTACACAGAGTTATCGGATGAAAGCACACAGCCGGAAGCTATTCCACTCAAGCAAATGCTTGACGATTTTATATGGGATGATGATGTTATTGCTTATTGTAAAGGTACTATACCAGCCGGAGGTGGTTGCGAGTGGCTTGGTGCCAAAAGGGTGCTTACTATTATGAACATAAATGTCAGACAGTTTGTCACCCTCGAATTCATAATTGAGGAGAGGGTGATAAATGTTTATGACTGCAACCTCCTAAAAATCCAAGATGATGAGTTCTTCATCCACATCCAGCCAGTCATTGAATTGTGGCCGAAGCTACTGACAGCAGAGTGGCATGTTTGAACACTTGCCTGAAAAGTTGCTCAACAAAGCTTGGGAATTTGTGCTGAAAGAGAATCTCCCCCGCAATGAAACTACAATGGCATGCGGATCGTATTCACTTGCTTTTACTGAGCACTTGTTTACCGGCACTAACATGATGAAGCCCGAGACTCTATTGTGCGGCAACTTAGTGGCAAGGATGCAGTGGCGGTGGGCAGTGGGTGTGATAGGTAAAGTTTTGGAGCCCTGAGTTGGCTGTTTAATAAATTACTACTTGAACAATTATTTTTTTGTCCTTGTTATTATTTTTGAATGTTATTGCAACAAATGCAACAGATAGTACAGTTGTTGGAAAAGTTGCAAAAACTTTTACTAATCTACAAATCTTTTTAGAGAAGTTGCCTGAATGATTGCAACAGATCATACAGTTGTTGAAGAAGTTGCAACAAATTACTAATTTGTTTCAACAAGTTACTAATTCGTTCCAACAAGTAAATAATTTGTTTAAAAAAGTTACTAATCTGTTGCAATAGATCTTACAATTGTGGAAGAAGTTGCAACAAATTACTAATCTGTTTCAACAAGTTACTAATCCGTTCCAACAAGTAGATAATCTGCTTAAACAAGTTACTAATCTGTTGCAATAGATCTTACAGTTGTGGAAGAAGTTGTAACAAATTACTAATCTGTTTCAACAAGTTACTAATCCATTCCAACAAGTAAATAATCTGTTTAAACAAGTTACTAATTTGTTCTAACAGATCTTACAGTTATGAAAGAAGTTGCAACAAATTACTAATTTGTTTCAGCAATTTACTAATCCGTTCCAACAAGTAAATAATCTGTTTAAACAAGTTATTAATTTGTTGCAATAGATCTTACAGTTGTGGAAGAAGTTGCAACAAATTACTAATCTGTTTCAGCAAGTTACTAATCCGTTCCAACATGTAACTAATCTGTTTAAACAAGTTACTAATCTGTTGCAACAGATCATACAATTGTGGAAGAAGTTGCAACAAATTACTAATTATTGTAGTAGATATATATATTGATTAATAAATATGGTTGATTTCAACTTTTTATCACTAAATATGGGTGAATCAAATAGTTCACATCAATTCACTCCAATGATCACTCTATTTAGTGTGTATTGGACTTAGTTGATCATCTATCCTGACCCAAAACACCATCAAATTGTTTAAGTATATATATTGATCAATAAATATGATTGATATCAATTGTTTATCACTAAATATGGGTGAATCAAGAAGTTCACATCAATTCACTCTAATGATCACTCCATTTAGTGCGTATTGGACTTAGTTGATCATCTATCTTGACCCAAAATACCATCAAATTGCTTAAGTATATATATTGATCAATAAATATGGTTGGTTTCAAATTTTTATCACTAAATATGGATGAATCAAGTAGTTCACATCAATTCACTCCAATGATCACTCCATTTAGTGCGTATTGGACTTAGTTGATCATCTATCCTGACCCAAAACACCATCAAATTGCTTAAGTATATATACTGATAAATAAATATGATTGTTTTCCATTGTTTATCACTAAATGTGGTTGATATCCATTGTTTATCACTCAATATGGCTGATTCCCTTTATTGATCACTAAATATGGGTGAACCGAGTAGTATATATTGCAGCAGCTGTAGTATCTGTTGCAACAATTGTAGTATATATTGCAGCAAACGGAGTAGGTTGGTGAACAAGTCCTTACTCTTGTTGGATAAAACACATCAAGTTACCCATTTTCTGTAACAAGTCACTCCACTTGTTTGATTTCCATTGTTTATCACTATATATGATTGATTTCCATTGTTTATCACTAAATGTGGTTGATATCCATTGTTTATCACTAAATATGGTTTATTTCCTTTATTGATCACTAAATATGGGTGAACCAAGTTGTCACATCCCAATTCTGATAGGGCGTGATGGGCACCTAACTCTTACTTAGAGCTGACCGAACCCTCTGGCATTCACATAATGAAACTGGACATATAGGAAAATTTCTGTCACGCCCCAAAACCCACCCAAAGACGTGACCGGCATCCGACGTCATGAACAACATCGGAAGAACCTAAACAACACAATAATAATACTTGAACACGCCAGGTTCAACATTCGCCTCCAGCAATTTATAAATTTAATGTAACAAATCATGAATACATGAACTAATTCAGCGGAAGTCTTTATTATCATAAAAGTTAATCAAAACGTGACAACGCCCAAGAGGTAACAAAACTCCACAACTACCCACAAGAATTTATACTATGGAGCTTCTAGAATAAAGAGGTAATAGTCTGACTCATCGGGACGCAGCCCGGAAATCTAGAATAATAAGTGAAGCAGGAAGTGTCCCACCAACAAGGATGTGGGCTCACCAAATCAACAACAGCAGCAAGTCCTCCTAAGCGTCGAGAGTATCACGAGCCTGCTCTTCTCCGTCACCTAACATACCATAAAAAACAACAATGGTATGCCTGAGTACTTTGTACTCAGTGAGTGCCTCGGGGACAACAAGTACTATGAAAATAGAATACGTAATGCATAAAGAAATTAGTCTTGCCAGTCAGGTGAGAGCGATATAAGAACAGTTATCCAGTTTATGTATCTCAATTATAAACATCAAAACCCATTTATAAAGCCTCTTGTCAAGATACAATCTCAAATATGCCTTTTTAATCAATTAAGATAATCATCACCAATTCCATAAGAGAATAAGAATATCTCACATGCCAATACAGGCCCAAGAACCAATCACATTGAAGGGATAACCGTAGAGGTTCCCTAAACTGTCACGACCCGGCTAGGGGGCCGCGACGAGTACCCTGTGCTACCCCACCCGAGCACCCCCTTATCGTACATAACATAACATCTAGGTGAACCATAAGTCAATTCGTGCTTTTCTTATCGTGAATCATATTGGTCCCATTAGACGACCATCATCATTTAACATATCATAGACGTCTATGCCACATCATAGGTACAAGGTCGACGAGGCCAACAAAAGATATACAAAACATGGGCCGACATGGCCGAACATCTCTACCCACATACACATGACTACGAGCCTCTAAGAATATGAAATATCACATTAGCGGGACAGGACCCCGCTATGCCCATAATTATATACACAAAAGAATGAGTACCCAAAAGATATGGCTCCGAAGGAAATGGAGCTCTCTATGTAATCTCCGAATAGGCAGCTATGGATCAAGTCTGTCTCCCTGTGCACCTGCGGGCATGACGCAGCGTCCACAAACAAAAGGACGTCAGTACGAAGAATGTAATGAGTATGTAAAGCATGATCAACATCAATATAGAAGCATAATAGATATCATAAGAAAATAGCATAGGAGGGGAGATAGTAATATCATCATTATCATGTCGCTTACTTGCATACATCGTCGTTCGTATCCCATAATAATACTCGTACCATACTTGTGCTCATATTCGTACACATGTCCTTATTCGTATCCTTATACATTGTCTTATCACATTCATATTCATATTCATATTCATATTATATACATAGTCATTTCGTATACATAGCATACCCGACCTCATAGGATCGGTGTCTTATACATGCTTGGCCAACCAAGGCTCAAGGTCATACATACCTGGCCCTACCAAGGCATCAGGGTTATCCGTACCATCTGCAGAGGTGTGCGCGCGTTTCGTAATCGTATACATACTTTAGACATAGTCATATACATATAGTCTTGCCCGGCATCATAAGCTCGGGGTCTTATTATAGCCCTTCATGGCATACATATACATATATCATAGCTCGTAAGCATCTCTAATCTCATTTTACTCTCATCATCATTACTATCCTCATCATTATCGTTACATCTACATTATAGACTTACTCGTCTTTCGAGGAACATAGTATAATCATAGTACATATCAAGGGTCGTGAGCTTATGAGCTCGGAATGTCAACCATGTGAAGACAACATACTCATATATAGGAATTTAGGAATTTGGCCAAGAACCATGCCTTATGAAAGAAGGGTTAGCCTTACATACCTTTCCGTCGAACTATTCTACACTTGCACGTTCCCTTCCAATGCTAGCGTTTATACCTTCATTAATATCATAACAATGGCCATTAGTCATTCACATTATCCACATTATCTAGATTCCTCAATTTGCCTCTAATTCACCCACATTCATGGTCATAACACCCATCTTCGTCCATTCGTCTAAAGTGTTTAGTTCATGATCTTAATACCATTTATAACACATTCATATCACAACACAACAACATTCATAACTCAATTCAAACTATTTCTCAAAATGTCACTATTCATCATTCATGACCTAGTTGACCACATTTTCTACAATCCATGTATTTTAATTCTCCAATACCTTAAACATCTTGTAAAAATCATGAATCTTACCTTAGGAGTTGTAGGAACAAGCTTTGGTTGATAATACTCTTCTTTGAGCAAAACCCTAGTTTTTCTCCATTTGGATTTCTTGACTTGGATGGTCCTTGATGATTCCCTTATCCTTGATTCACTTGTCTTAATGATATTAATGGCTTATAATCCTTGAAAACTCATATAATACATGTAGAGAGAAGTTCTAGAGAGAAGTGGTGTAATGTAGTAATGAAATAAAATAAGTCTTGATCCTCATATTTAATGAATTGGACAATCTGTGCTGGGTGAACAGTGGTCGTCCATGGAGGTTTACGGTCCGTATTCCACTTTACGGACCGTCCCTCGTGGTCGTCTTTAAGCTTAAGCAGGACCAGAGACTTTGGCCTGCATGCATGGTGATTTACGACCATGGTTTACGGGCCGTAAATCACTTTACGGTCCGTCCACCAGGTCGTATTATACCTCTTCCTCAGCTGGCAGAAAGTTGAAGTTGGACATGCCAGTTTACGACTTCAAGTTTACGAACCGTATTGCACTTTACGGTCCGTATTTTGCACTATACGACCACTAGCAGAAGGCTGAAGCTTTTGCATGGCAGTTTACGACTGCCAGTTTACGGACTGTGTTGCACTTTACGGTCCGTATTTTGCAATATACGACCACTGGGCAGTTTTGCCAACTTTTCATTTTTCTCATTTCTCGACTTTTCATTCTAATCATCCACATCCCTTCACATACATTTCCCATGAAACATTATACACTCGCACTCCTCGCACACATCATTAGTTCATTTACTTGCGTACCAATGGGAAATTTTCCGAGGTGTAACATAAACACTGCGCAATACACCGAAATATGGATTCACGGTGGCTACTCTTCCTCCCGAATAGCAAGGCCATTAATACACCCCAGGTAGCAAACCCGGAAGTGGCCACTCTTCCTCCCGAATGGCAAGGCAATTAATACACTAGGATCCATAGTGGCTACTCTTCCTCCCGAATAGCAAGTCAAACACAATAACAAAGTCCATGGCATAGAAGCCGATTCACAGTTTGTCTCAAAGTAGTCACACCATCAATAACATTGAAGTTCATTATGCCATATCGAAAGAATAAGTCATTCCAATCAAAGTTTTGAAACGTATAACTTCTTTATGAAAGATTTCCATGTCCCAATTCATCAATGAGAATGTCATCACCAACATTCACTATCATTATTAAGCATCTCTCATAGAGAAAAAAAAATACATTCATAATATCTTATACATATATGTGGGTTTGTTACAATCTAGGTTTAATGTGGGTTTGTCCCCTCACACACATTAACCATCATTTAGACATGAATTAGAGTTCAAGAAACATAAAAAGATTGCTTTTCCTTTCATTCATTAAGGAATCTTGAATAAAATTTATACTTCCAACAATAGTTTCAAAAAGTGATTTTAAAAGGGAGACATACCTTAATTTGTTAAACAAGATTTAACAATTCACTTTTCTGTTGAAGAACACCCAAACCCTAGCTTGAATCACGTTGGAAGGAAATATGTTGCAAACCCTTAATTGCTCCAAAACTTGAATTAAATACTTGAATTTTGGAGAAGATTTCCTAAATCTTGATTCTTGAACCTTGAAATGGGTTTTCTTGAAAACCCTAGATCAGGAAGAATGATTTCTTGTTTAGATTATAAGGATGGGTATTAGAATTGAGTTGGAATAATTAGAATGGACTTACCTTGGTGTTCTTGATGTTGGAGGAGAGTAGGAGGTCGTTCTAGAGTTTGAAGGAATGAAAAATAATGAGTTGAACTGGTATGGATGAATATATATTGTCATGTGAAATTGCAATTTACGACCTGAATAGTGTTGGTCGTATTTTCAGTTTACGGGTCGTAAACTGCAATACGGGCCGTATTTTGCAATACGGACTGCACTGCGTCTCTTCAGTAAAATGATCATAACTCTTTGCACAGATGTCCGTTTGACCCCCATAATATACCGCTGGAAAGGTATTTCAATGCTCTACAACTTTCATCAAGGAAGTTTTCCCAAATTCCAAATACATTTTGAAATACGGGCCGTAAAGTAAAATACGGTCCGTATTTAACCATATGACCTCAAAATGTCAAATTCCAGAATGTTCAGAAATTCTTGGTTTCAGTTTACGGGCACTGTTCATGGGCGTAAATTGAAATATGACCACTGTTCATGGGCGTAAACCACCATCTTACAACTGAACAGAGAAATTCTAACTCCCGCATTCTTTATCTGATTTTCTAAGTCTAGGATCATGATCAAAGTTTAAGTTAAAGGTTCGGGGTGTTACATTATCCCCCCCTTAAGATCTTTCGTCCTCGAATGAGGATAGTAAACATGAATTTTAACCACACAATCACCTTGCGAACGAATAGCTCAAAACTTAAATCATACCTGAAATAGGGAACAAGTGAGGATATCTCTTCTTCATGTCCTCTTCCGCTTCCCACGTAGCTTCCTCAGTATTATGATTTCGCCACAACACTTTGACCGACGCAACATAATTTGTTCTCAACCTTCTAACTTGGCGATCCAAAATCTGAACTGGTTCTTCTTCATAAGACAAGGATTCGTCAATCTCTACCTCTTCATAGCTCAATACATGAGAGGGGTCAGGTTTATACAACCTCAACATCGAAATGTGAAACACCGGATGAACCATGGACATCTCAGCCGGTAATCTCAACTCATAAGCTACCTTCCAACTCTTCTAGTAATCTCATAAGGACCAATGTAGCGAGGACTAAGCTTGCCCTTTCTGCCAAAACGCATTACCCCCTTCATAGGTGACACTTTCAAGAAAACCTTGTTACCAACAGCAAATTCCAACTCCCTACGCCTCATGTCCGTATAAGACTTTTGTCTACTCTGAGCGGTCTTTAGTCGTTGCACAATAAGATTTACCTTTTCGATCGCCTCATGAATTGAATCAGGAACCAACAACTCTACTTCCGTTGGTTCGAACCAACCAATTGGAGACCGACAACGCCTCCCGTAAAGAGCCTCATAAGGAGCCATCTGAATACTAGCTTGATAGCTATTATTGTAAGCGAATTCCACCAAAGGTAGGTGTTCATCCCAACTTCCTCCAAAATCAATTGCACAAGCACGTAACATATCCTCCAAAGTTTGAATAGTTCTCTCTGCTTGCCCGTCAGTTTGAGGATGAAAGGCAGTGCTCAGTTTCACTCTAGTCCCCAAACCTTCTTGAAACGTCTGCCAGAAATGAGCAGTAAATTGCGTACCTCTGTCAGATATGATAGATGTCGGAACACCATGCAACCTAACAATCTCCTTCAAATATAACTTGGCGTACTCTGCCGCGGCATATGACGTCTTTACAGGAAGAAAATGGGCAGACTTCGTGAGTCTATCTACGATCACCCAAATTGAATCATACTTGGCCCTTGTGCGAGGTAAACCTGCAAAAAAGTTCATATTTATCATCTCCCATTTCCATTGCGGAATCTCAATGTTCTGAGCCAAGCCACCAGGCCTTTGATGTTCAGCTTTCACCTGTTGACAGTTCAAACACTTAGCCACAAAGTTAGAAATATCAACCTTCATGCTCTTCCACCAATAGTGTTGTTTCAAATCTTTATACATCTTGGTTGATCCAGGATGAACCGAATACTTGGAACTATGAGCTTCCATCATTAGTTCTTGTCGAAGACCATCAACATCGGGAACACACAATCGTCCTTGCAATCGCAGAACACTATCGCCAGTCCCAACAGTAAATGAAGTGTACTCACCCCTTTCCACTCCATCTCTCAACTTTGCCAAAAGTTCATCATCATATTGCTTGAATTTAATCCTTTCTACAATATCAGACCGTCATGGAGTGATTCCCACTAATTCTCCATCTTCAGTTTCATCAAGCCTAACCCCAAGGCAAGCGAGTCTTCGAATCTCTTTCCCCATGGGCATGTCATGAGCACGCAAATAAGCCAACGTGCCCATGGATTTTCTACTCAAAGCATCAGCAACCACGTTAGCCTTGCCAGGATGATACAGAATATTCAAGTCGTATTCTTTTAACAACTCCAACCACCTCCTCTGCCTGAGGTTCAACTCTCGCTGCTTGAAGATATATTGTAGACTCTTGTGATCAGTAAAAACATCACAATGCTCACCATACAGGTAATGACGCCAAATTTTCAAAGCAAATACCACAGCAGCCAACTCCAAGTCATGAGTCGGATAGTTCTTCTCATGCTTCTTCAACTGACGCGAAGCATAAGCAATCACTTTACCGTTCTGCATCAACACACAACCCAAACCAATTCTAGAAGCATCACAATACACCACATATCCACCAGACCCCGAAGGTAACGTCAAAATAGAAGCCGAAGTCAACCTTGCCTTAAGCTCTTGGAAACTCCTTTCACAAGATTCAGACCACTGAAACTTAGCAGTCTTCTGTATCAATTTAGTTAGTGGAGAGGCTATTGACGAAAAACCTTCCACAAACTTTCGGTAATAACCTACCAAACCCAAGAAACTACGAATTTCAGTCGCACTAGTGGGTCTAGGCCAATCCTTCACTGCTGCAATTTTCTGAGGGTCTACTTTAATGCCGTTCCCGGTCACCACATGGCCCAAGAAAGCCACAGAATCAAGCCAGAATTCACACGTAGAGAATTTTGCATACAACTCGTTCTCCTCAAGTGTTGTCAAAGTTATCCTCAAATGATTAGCATGATCCTCACGATTCTTAGAGTACACCAAAATGTCATCAATAAACACAATAATGAAGCGGTCTAGATACGGCTTAAACACACGGTTCATTAAATCCATAAATGCAGCAGGCGCATTAGTCAACCCAAAGGACATGACTAGAAACTCAAAGTGCCCATAACGAGTACGGAAAGCAGTTTTCGGGATATCCTCCTCCTTTATCTTCAATTGATGATATCCAGACCTCAGGTCAATCTTCGAAAAGAATTTAGCACCCTGAAGTTGGTCAAACAAATCATCTATCCTAGGCAAAGGATACTTATTCTTAATGGTCACTTTATTAAGCTGACGGTAGTCAACACACATTCTCAGGGAACCATCCTTCTTCCTAACAAACAAGACTGGAGCACCCCAAGGTGAGAAACTTGGTCGGATAAAACCCTTATCCAACAAGTCCTTCAATTGATCCTTTAATTCCCTTAGCTCTGCTGGAGCCATACGATAAGGTGGAATAGAAATAGGTTGAGTGTCGGGAATAACATCAATTCCAAAATCAATAACTCTATCAGGAGGAATACCAGGAAGGTCTTCAGGAAATACTTTGGGATAATCACTCACTATGGGAACAAATGCGAATTCAGGTACTACGGCTTTTGTATCATTAACAACAACCAAATGGTAAATACACCCCTTAGTAATCATCTTAAGAGCCTTAAGATAGGAAATAAATCTACCCTTTGGCTTGGCAATTTCACCCTCCCACACAATAACGGGCTCATCAGGAAAAGCGAAACGAATTAACTTATGGAGACAATCCACATTAGCATAACACGCAGACAACCAGTCCATCCCCATAATTACATCAAAATCCACCATCTCAAGTTCATACAAATCGGCCACGGACTCACGACCTTTAATCACAACAACACAATTTCTATACACTCTAGAAGGAATAACAGGAACACCCGTAGGCGTATCAACAGCAAAGGGTTCCAACAAAGATTCGGGTTTCATACCCATATCAAGAGCAAAATAAGGAGTCACATAGGATAAATTTGAACCTGGATCAATCAATGAGTAAGCATCATGAGTACAGATGGTAAGAATACCTGTAACCACTGCGTCAGAAGACTCAGCTGCCTCCCTACGAGTCAGCCCATAAAGTCGAGTTGTCCCTCCACCAGAAGTATTAGCAACTTCCTTTCCCTTGCCATTATTACGAGCATTCTGATAATTATTGGTAGCATTACCAGCAGACGGATTTTTAGCAGATGCAGAAACAGGCGAATCATTCTTTTGATTATTCATAGCAGCCATCTCACGTAGCCACTTTCTGCAGTCCCTCTTAATGTGCCCCGGAATACCACAGTGATGACAGATACGACTCTCCCACACTGGCAGATGACTACTTCCCTGCAACAACCTACCAGTATTGTTATTATTTTTCTGGCCTTGTCTACCAGAAGGCACACTAGCATGGGAATAAGTGCCAGAATGAGCAGGTGCATAATACCCTTTACTCTGCCCTCCCTTATAATTATTACCACTAAAACCACCCGCTGATCGGGCCTTCTTGTGCTGATCTCGATCCACCCTCTCTTCAATTTTCCAACTTTCTTGTTGTTCAGCAAACCCAACCAGAGATGAGAAAGTGCAAGTAGGAGACATAGCAACAGCAGCACATGCAGACTTGATACGTGGTACCAAGCCTTTCACAAAACGAGTCAACTTATGCTTTTCAGTCGGTAGCATGTATAAAGCATACTTTGACAGACGTGTGAACTCCAAACTATACTCGCGAACTGACTTGTTACCCTGCTCCAGCTTTTCAAATTTCGTAGCCATAGCAATTCTTTCCTCATCAGACAAAAACCTTTCCATGAATGCCTCCTCAAATTCAGCCCACGTCGGAGCTAAAGCATCGTCACCTCTCTCAGATTCCCATATCTCAAACCATACGTGAGCAACATCCTTCAACTGATACGAAGCAAGCCTCACAGCTTCTGAATCCTGGGCATCCATTGCCCTCAATGCCTTAAAGGTCTCATCTAAGAAGTGTTGGGAGTCGTCCAACTCTCGTGACCCAAAGAACTCTGGTGGCTTTAAGTCAAGGAACTGCTTAAATCTGCCTCCACCATGAGGTCCCACACCTCCACGCTGTTGCTGAACAGTAACCAATACAATCAACATTTGAATAGCCGTTTGCATAGTACCAATATCGGGTACACCCGCAACAGGGACAGCAAGAGCAGGCGGTGCTGGAGGTGGTGCTTGATTTCTAGCATCATTTCCATTACCAGCATTCGCGCCCCCCAGATTTCGCTTAACTTTCGCGGGACGTCCTCGTTTACCATTTTTGGATCGCGTCATCGTCATTTCTGCAAGGCACGAATTAACGAGCGAATTAGAACGATCCTAAAAAGGACTTTAAGCTCTACAACACAATCTAGAATCAAGAAGAATAGGAAACAACTATAAATGTCCTTGGAGTTTCTCAATCATGCAGGTGATCAGGCTGCACAAGGAAAACTCCACTAGACACAGCTCCACAGACACCAGCAATAATCCTAGGACGTATTTAAACCTAGGCTCTGATACCAAACTTGTCGCGCCCCAAAACCCACCCTAAGACGTGACCGGCATCCGACGTCATGAATAACATCGGAAGAACCTAAACAACACAATAATAATAATAATAATAATAATAATAATAATAATAATAATAATAATAATAATAATAATAATAATAATAATAATAATAATAATAATAATAATAATAATAATAATAATAATAATAATAATAATAATAATAATAATAATAATAATAATAATAATAATAATAATAATAATAATAATAATAATAATAATAATAATAATAATAATAATAATAATAATAATAATAATAATAATAATAATAATAATAATAATAATAATAATAATAATAATAATAATAATAATAATAATAATAATAATAATAATAATAATAATAATAATAATAATAATAATAATAATAATAATAATAATAATAATAATAATAATAATAATAATAATAATAATAATAATAATAATAATAATAATAATAATAATAATAATAATAATAATAATAATAATAATAATAATAATAATAATAATAATAATAATAATAATAATAATAATAATAATAATAATAATAATAATAATAATAATAATAATAATAATAATAATAATAATAATAATAATAATAATAATAATATAATAATAATAATAATAATAATAATAATAATAATAATAATAATAATAATAATAATAATAATAATAATAATAATAATAATAATAATAATAATAATAATAATAATAATAATAATAATAATAATAATAATAATAATAATAATAATAATAATAATAATAATAATAATAATAATAATAATAATAATAATAATAATAATAATAATAATAATAATAATAATAATAATAATAATAATAATAATAATAATAATAATAATAATAATAATAATAATAATTACTTCAACCCGCCAGGTTCAACATTCGCCTCCAGCAATTTATAAATTTAATGTAACAAATCATGAATACATGAACTAATTCAGCGGAAGTCTTTATTATCATAAAAGTTAATCAAAACGTGACAACGCCCAAGAGTTAACAAAACTCCACAACTACCCACAAGAATTTATACTATGGAGCTTCTAGGATAAAGAGGTAATAGTCTGACTCATCGGGACGCAGCCCGGAAATCTAGAATAATAAGTGAAACAGGAAGTGTCCCACCAACAAGGATGTGGGCTCACCAAATCAACAACAGCAGCAAGTCCTCCTAAGCGTCGAGAGTATCACGAGCCTGCTCTTCTCCGTCACCTAACATACCATCAAAAACAACAATGGTATGCCTGAGTACTTCGTACTCAGTGAGTACCTCGGGGACAACAAGTACTATGAAAATAGAATACGTAATGCATAAAGAAATTAGTCTTGCCAGTCAGGTGAGAGCGATATAAGAACAGTTATCCAGTTTATGTATCTCAATAATAAACATCAAAACCCATTTATAAAGCCTCTTGTCAAGATACAATCTCAAATATGCCTTTTTAATCAATTAAGATAATCATCACCAATTCCATAAGAGAATAAGAATATCTCACATGCCAATACAGGCCCAAGAACCAATCACATCGAAGGGATAACCGTAGAGGTTCCCTAAACACTGCGCAATACACCGAAATATGGATTCACGGTGGCTACTCTTCCTCCCGAATAGCAAGGCCATTAATACACCCCAGGTAGCAAACCCGGAAGTGGCCACTCTTCCTCCCGAATGGCAAGGCAATTAATACACTAGGATCCATAGTGGCTACTCTTCCTCCCGAATAGCAAGGCAAACACAATAACAAAGTCCATGGCATAGAAGCCGATTCACAGTTTGTCTCAAAGTAGTCACACCATCAATAACATTAAAGTTCATTATGCCATATCGAAAGAATAAGTCATTCCAATCAAAGTTTTGAAACGTATAACTTCTTTATGAAAGATTTTCATGTCCCAATTCATCAATGAGAATGTCATCACCAACCTTCACTATCATTATTAAGCATCTCTCATAGAGAAAAAAAAAACATTCATAATATCTTATACATATATGTGGGTTTGTTACAATCTAGGTTTAATGTGGGTTTGTCCCCTCACACACATTAACCATCATTTAGACATGAATTAGAGTTCAAGAAACATAAAAAGATTGCTTTTCCTTTCATTCATTAAGGAATCTTGAATAAAATTTATACTTCCAACAATAGTTTCAAAAAGTGATTTTAAAAGGGAGACGTACCTTAATTTGTTAAACAAGATTTAACAATTCACTTTTCTATTGAAGAACACCCAAACCCTAGCTTGAATCACTTTGGAAGGAAATATGTTGCAAACCCTTAATTGCTCCAAAACTTGAATTAAATACTTGAATTTTGGAGAAGATTTCCTAAATCTTGATTCTTGAACCTTGAAATGGGTTTTCTTGAAAACCCTAGATCAGGAAGAATGATTTCTTGTTTAGATTATAAGGATGGTATTAGAATTGAGTTGGAATAATTAGAATGGACTTACCTTGGTGTTCTTGATGTTGGAGGAGAGTAGGAGGTCGTTCTAGAGTTTGAAGGAATGAAAAATAATGAGTTGAACTGGTATGGATGAATATATACTGTCCTGTGAAATTGCAATTTACGACCTGAATAGTGCTGGTCGTATTTTCAGTTTACGGGTCGTAAACTGCAATACGGGCCGTATTTTGCAATACGGACTGCACTGCGTCTCTTCAGTAAAATGATCATAACTCTTTGCACAGATGTCCGTTTGACCCCCATAATATACCGCTGGAAAGGTATTTCAATGCTCTACAACTTTCATCAAGGAAGTTTTCCCAAATTCCAAATACATTTTGAAATACGGGCCGTAAAGTAAAATACGGTCCGTATTTAACCATATGACCTCAAAATGTCAAATTCCAGAATGTTCAGAAATTCTTGGTTTCAGTTTACGGGCACTGTTCATGGGCGTAAATTGAAATATGACCACTGTTCATGGGCGTAAACCACCATCTTACAACTGAACAGAGAAATTCTAACTCCCGCATTCTTTATCTGATTTTCTAAGTCTAGGATCATGATCAAAGTTTAAGTTAAAGGTACGGGGTGTTACAATTTCGAAAATATAATAAAGTACTTTCCGTCAAACCGTAGAAATTTGCGAACGATACTCGATTAATCAAAAGTCGAGTAAGTCAAACTGACATATCGGCCTACATGGTCGCTTTACTCAACATATGACATCTCAAAACACTAACCACAGGACACTGTCTGCAAAGTCTCTAAGAGTAAACACCTAAATCATATGAGTCGGGACAGGGCCCCTACACACTCGTACACATAATGACTCGGTACTGCTCCAGGAAGAAAATGGAGTTTGCCAATCCCAGTTGATAGCCAACCAGCCTAGCTGAACACTTTTACCTGCAAAATAATCTGGGACTGTGTGGCATGAACACAGTGCCTCCAGGCAAAGGGACGTCAGTACGAACAATGTACCGAGTATGTAAGGCAGCAGTAATCATAAAGAATGAGATATAAGCCATGATGAAAGTATGAGAAACCACTTGTAATATGAATAGCCCCGAAGGCAGAGAATAACCTTGTAAGTAGCCCCAAAGGCAATTAGTAGAAATGTAAATATACACCATACCCGGCCCTTTAGTAAGGGACTCGGTGAAATATAATATATACCATACCCGGCCCTCTAGTGAGGAACTCGGTGAAGTAATCATATATATACTGTATCCGGCTCTCTAGTGAGGGACTCGGTGAAATAATCATATATATACCGTACCAGGCCCTCTAGTGAGGGTCTCGGTGAACAATGCAATGAAACGGTGCACGAATACATACCCAGCCCGGGACTCGATGAAGTGATGTAATAATGTTATGCACGATTAGAATATCAGGAGCAACCATATACAAACTAAATCATCATCTGAGACTCAATAGAATAATTAGAATGAACTAACACTTGAGAATCAAAGACAACTGTCATGTCAAGTACCGCTGAGAACTAGAATTCATTGGAGTCATGTATGTTCATCATTCGCTCGTTTATATAATTCATGCCAAAAAGAAAGAAGGGATAGCCTTAACATACCTTTGTCGCTTAAGCGTTTAACTCAACCTATGCTTCCAAGACTGGCCAATCTACAATCAAGGTAAAGGAAAGCGTAAACAACTTGCAAAGAGTTTGTACAATACTTCTTTAGGTTCGTAACCCACTTTCGTAAATTCAGGCAGCATTTTCCCTACGTCACCTACTCCAATACAACTTCAAACAACTCCCAATCAATGGTAACAACATCAACAAAAATCGTACATACAAGTTTACATATCAAACCAAGTAAGAGTTATGCCACAAATCCCTTTCAACTAATTCAAGAACATGAAATCTCTTTCCTTGAGTTTTAGTCCAAATCTATATAGACGAATCTTCCATCAATTCTCTTCATAAACACATAGACATATACAACAACCTCAAGAACATCTTATTCATGATATTTATCATAATTCTCATCCATACCAACGTTTACATAACCCACAAAACAGTCCAACAAACAGCCCATAAGCCAACAACAACATCAAATACGATTTACGGTATAATTTTCGTATTTCTCATCCCACAATTTAACTATGACCTAGATGAATTTAAATATAACTAGGAGAGAATAGTTCTTACCTTATATGCAAAGAAATGATCTTCTTCCCCCTTACTTTCCTTCAAAGAAAGCCCGAATTCAATAACGCCACAAAACGAGACAACGTGATCGAAGCGGTGCGCAAAAATCCGTATGTTAGAACTCACGTTACTGCCTATTGATATTCCTCCTCGTGAGAAAGAGTTGATCATGTATTCATATATTCTATTGAATATTCATATCTTAGTCTTGGTACCAAGTTGTCATAACCAAATCTATTTGAATTGTTAAAACGTTAGATTGAAATGAAACCATGTTTAAGGTCCAAAATTGTAATGGTCTTCCTTTACACTTGTCATGCTAGCACCAATATAATTCCACCTATTGGCATATTTAGTGCCATGTGGCAGCCACAAAAGAAAAATAAATTTATCCACTTAATGGCACCTTTTGCCTAAAAATGACATGTGCCAGCCCACTAACAAAACTTACCAATTTAATCCTAATTAGTACCATAATTAATTCCGTACTCTCCTGCTTTGTTCCAGCATTTAACCAATTACATACATAATAAATTCCTTGATCATGCTTCACTCAAATAATAAATTGACACGCTTTATATGCTCATTATCATGATCATACAATATGGTACTAGTCCGTATCCTCTTTATACACACACCAAATATTATTCTCAATCACCGTCGTCACACTTGTTAAGCATCGCATAAATACTTATAACCTTAAAAATTTACCTTGTCCTCGAACTTATGTCGATTAACTTATGAGAAGTCCAACGTACAAAAGTACGGGATGTAACACAAATAGTATCTGTTGCAGCAGCTGTAGTATCTGTTGCAGCAAGTATAGTATCTATTGCAACAAACTGAATAAATTGTTGAACAAGTCCTTACTCTTGTTGGATAAAACACAATAAGTTACCCATTTTCTGTAACAAGTCACTCCACTTGTTTGATTTACATTGTTTATCACTAAATATGGTTGATTTCGATTGTTTATCACTAAATGTGGATGATTACCTCTACTCAATAATTAAAACTCGAGTCACTCCACTTGTTGGAAAAAAACCCAACATATAACTTAGTTGCTGCAACAAATTTGATTCTGCTTAAAAACTCCAATTTTTTTGTAATATGTTCAACGACTTACTAGTTGTTGCAACAAGTCCTGTTACTTGTTGGATAAAACCCAACAAGTTACAGAGCTGTTGCAACAAATTCATTATTTGTTGGAAACTGTACAACAATTTATTGACAAGAATATATACATTAGTGATTTGAACAAGAACAACAAATCATATAAACCAAGTTCACAATCACCAAGAATATAAATTACCATGTTAAGAAAGAATAACACTAAAATGTCATAAAGATCCAACAGATAACTATTATTACAACACAATGCAATTTACAACTATGGAGCATTTCGGCTTGGACATGTTGTTTTTTCGTGGCCAACTGATTTGCATAAGGAGAATTTGTTTTTCCGCATAGCCCTCTTTGTCCACCTTCTTCTGTGTTTGCTAGAACTTAAAAGCTTCACATCCCTCGGCCACCACTTGCACTTCAGATGTTCACATCTAAAGCAATACATACTTCGCGAATTGAATGACATTCCTTTATAAAAACCTGTTTCATCATCTTGAACATGGATGGAATATGACGATTGTGCAGCACACGGTGTATTACTCGCAAGTTCGGGTATAGGGATCGGCTCACCCCCACTTCCATGGGGCTTCGCACTTCCATTATCTGGAATATCCATATCCACCCCATCCAATTTATCATTTAACACATCTTGTTGGTCTTGAGCTAAATTATGGTTCTCGACCGGGCTTCCAACCACGTATACCCTTAAAATGGGCCTAGCTACATCTTTCAAATAAGTACGCAAACGACCTTGACCGGTTATCTTAAAAGGCAAGACCCTATGGTTTTCAAAAAAGCTATGCATGTAAGTGATGACACGGTCTTTCGGTTCACAAGTTAATTCACAATAGTTAATGATTAAGTTCAAAAAATCATCAACTCAACATCTCTTGGGATAGTCATCGCTATCGTCTCTAGCATGTGACTACCCTTCCATCGCCAAATATATCAATTGTTCACCTCGACCCATTCACCATGGCAATCAACACCTATTATTATTGAGTCCCCCATTAATGGTGTCTGAAGATATTTTGTTTTAAGAAAATCAGTCATGACCAACGCAAGTCAAAGACCACTTAAATTTATGATTAAGTTAATTATTGAGTGGTTTTTTCCTGAAATTTTGGACCCAAATTAGTTAACTTAATCACAATTTTGAGCGGCCTTTGAGCTTGGATGTTCAAAGCTGTCACATCTAGTAATTACAATGCTTGAATGTCAAGTGTTGAAATTACTCTAGGTGACAGCTTTGACCACCCCAAGACCAAAGGCCACTTAAATTTATCATTAAGTTCATAATTGAGTGTTTTTCCCTGTAATTTTGGACCCAAATTAGTTAACTTAATCACTATTTTAAATGACTTGTTAGAACAAATAATTGACTTGTTGCAACAAGTAGGTTACTAGTTGAAACAGCTCGCTTATTTGTTGGAGACAGCTTCAGTTTTTGTCTCTGTCTCATATCAAAATGGAACAACTATATGACTTGTTGGAACAACTAACGTACTTGTTACAACAAGTATGTAACTTGTTCCAACTACTTGGTAACTTGTTGGAGACAGCTTCAGTTTGTCTGTTTCATAACAAAATGCAACAACTATGTGACTTGTTGGAACAAATAACTCACTTGTTGCAACAAGTAGGTTATTAGTTGCAACAGCTCGCTTATTTGTTTTTGTCCCTGTCTCATATCAAAATGGAATGACTATCTGACTTGTTGAAACAACTAACGTACTTGTTGCAACAAGTATGTAACTTGTTCCAACTACTTGATTACTTGTTGGAGACAGCTTCAGTTTGTCTGTTTCATAACAAAATGCAACATCTAAGTGACTTGTTGGAACAAATAACTGACTTGTTGCAACAAGTAGGTTACTAATTGCAATAGCTCGCTTATTTGTTTTTGTCCTGTCTCATATCAAAATGGAACGACTATCTGACTTGTTGGAACAACTAACGTACTTGTTGCAACAAGTATGTAACTTGTTCCAACTACTTGATTACTTGTTGAAGAGAGCTTCAGTTTTTGTCTGTTTCATGACAAAATGCAACAACTAAGTGACCTGTTGAAACAAATAACAGACTTGTTGCAAAAAGTAGGTTACTAGTTGCAACAGCTCGCTTATTTGTTGGAGACAGCTTCAGTCTCTGTTTCATCCAACAACTGTAAAATATGTCCAACAGCTATTGTACTTGATGCAGCAAGTATCATACTTGTTGCAACAAGTAACTCAGTTGTTGGAAAGAGTAGGAGCTCTCCAACAGATTTCACAGTTGTTGCATAAAGTACAACAGTTGTTGTAAATTATTTATTCACACTTTTAGTAATTGTTGCAACATATTAGTAAATCTGTTGCAACAACTTCATAATTTATCAACAACTCTTGCAGAAACTAGGACTACAACAGCTGATGCAAAAAGTTCAGAAGCTCTTATACAGCAGCTTTAGAACTTGTTGCAACAACTATACTGCTATTGTAACTACGAATCTGGGAAAATCAGCAACTAAGGCAACTATACCTAGACGACTAATTGAAACAAAACAGTATTGTTTAACTTACCAATGGACCGGAAAACACTTATGAAGTAATGTCAGTGCTACACCAATGACATTCAATCAAAAAATTGTAAAATCGGATGATTTTTTTTTTCTTGAGCAATGGCGGAAGAAGAAGAAGAAGAAGAAGAAGAAGAAGAAGAAGAAGAAGAAGAAGAAGAAGAAAGCAGCAGTAATGGCAGACCAAGAAGAAGAAGAATAGAGCAGCACGAAGAAGAGAAGACGAAGAGATGGGAATAACAAAATGGAGAAAACGGCGTTGTTTTTCCCGATTTTGGTATTTTAGGGTTTATAGTGGTTGGGTCAAAGTGTTAAAAATAAAACTTTGAGGCAAAGTGTTAAAAGTAAAGTTTAGGGTAAAAGTGTTAAAAATAAAACTTGAGGGCAAAGTATTAAAAATAAAACTGAGGGCCAAAGTGTCAAAAATGAAACTATTGGGCAAGCTCAAAGCCCCTTAATCACTAATCAAATTTTGTCACCTCTACTTAATAATTAAAACTTGAATCACCTCCCTTCAATTTTAAAACTAAAACATCACCTACAATTAAATGCCCCGAGATTCTCGCGGGTGAATACCAAAAAGGTACTCCAATATGTCACTTTTATCCCAGAAGAAAAAAGATTATACTGTATATCACTTTTATCACATAAACATGACCCCACATTACATATAAATAAAAGGCGGAATACTTCAACATTGATAACCCCTTAAACTTGTCAGTAAGTTTCAGTTAGACACTCAAATTATGGCATATTTCAATTGATTACCTGAACACATCATAAATTTTTCCTATCAAATATTCTTCTGGCTAAAACTTTGAAAAAACTTTTGTATGTGTTCTCAAGAATCTATTACGTAGATAAGTTAACCATATCAAAATATGTCACCTTCCCTAATTATACACATCAATCTCAATTGGGACATGCGTGAGGTTTTACCGCTTATTGAAGCTAATGCGTATAAGTAAGGGAGGTGACGACATATGTGGTTAAGTTATTTACGTAATAAACGCTTGAGAAGACAGACAAAAGCTTTTCCAAAATTCTTGCTGGAAGTGTCTAATAGGAAAACTTTAGCATGTACTCAGGTGCTCAATCAGAACTTTTGTAGTTCGAGTGACTAAATGAAATTTATTGACAAATTTAAGTGGCAATCTTAAGGGGTTGTAATTGTATTACATCTAAATAAATTTATCTGTGTGCACCGTAATAACATATGCATTTTCACATAAAATTTTAGTACTTAAACATAGTTAATTAATGACTCAAAGTTACCAGTGTTAAATGAGCGGTTTGGGCTGACATTGGATAGAGTAAACATGGGTTTGTTATTAATCCATCCAAAACTTTACTTGGGCTTAGATAAATTAGGTCAAGATGACCTAAATAATGGGTCATAATAACTCAACTTGCCCAACTTACATGTTTTTTCTTCTTCTTATAATTTATCTTTAAAAATAATTTGAATTTTGATGAGGTTTCTTATAGGTCAACCTGGACTACATATTTAGTACAAATCAGTCCAACTTATGTACTTGCTAAATCACTGCTCATATAGGCTGAGATAATAAATAAGTGAGTCAACTTGAGCAAGTTGGACTCTTGATAGGCATTTGACCAATTTGGAATTATGATTTCATATTCTGATTTCAAATCAGCGTTTGCTTATGAAATTTGGACAAAATTTTAACTTCAACTTCATAACCTGATTTCAAACCTCAAATTCTCCAACAAGTGGATTTGAGATTCCAAATCAAGATTTCAAATTTTTTGATATGTAAAACTTGACCCATAAGTTTATTTTTTAAAAAATGGATCCATAAGTTGGTAGATATATTTTTTAAATGTTAAACTTGACTCAAAATAACAATGTTGTTCGTCTTCTCGATCATTTGATTAGAAATGCATGCTCGACCTGAAGCGATTGTTCATACCAAGTGAGAGGTTACATTACAACTCATGTTCAATTTTTCTTTTTATTGAACTAATTAAAGTTCGATCAATAGAAGTTGCATAATTTAGAAATGCCTTCTAGTAGCGTGTTAACTTTGTTATGAACTACGGTTTGCTCATTTGGTAAGATTGTATAAGAATTGGGGAAGTTCGTCTCATAGTTTTAACAATTTGTGGGTTTTTCATGTTTATGAGAAAAAATAGCACTTAAAAAATTCAAATTGTATGTCCAAACAAAACTTCAACTTCAAATCAACCATATTCAAATTACGGATTTCAAATCATGTCCAAACGGCCACTAATCATATTTTAATGGGGAAAAAACATAACTAATTCCATAATAGTAGCAGCACTAATTATTTTTTATATCATAGCAAGTAAATACCAACAATTTCCAAAAAGAAATCCTAGAATTAAGTTGCATGAGAATCAATCCCAAAAGAAACTCTTCCAATTGTTTTGGACAGCATATTTATCTTTCGTAAATGAAACTATCATTCTGTTTTTTCATCCTTTCCTTTTCTAAGGTTTATTTTGCAGAAAAAAATAAAATTGTCCAGCATTTGTGTATATATCTAATTATACATATAAACATATATTTTATATGTAACTTATACTATAGAAATATACTTGGTATTTTCGCTAAAAAATATTTATACCATAAATATACATGGTATTTCACAAAAAAAAAATTATACCATAAATATACATGGTATTTTCACAAAAAATAAAAATTATACCATGAATATACATGGTATTTTTTCAACTGAATTTTTTTTTTTCATGTAACATATTTATCTCATAAATTTGCATGGTATTTTCACAAAAATATACTTATACCATAAATATACATGGTATTTTCACAAAAATATATTTACACCAGTCACCATACATGTATAAGATATAATAAACATATACATGGTATAATGTATATAACCAATCTGAAACCTACGACCATTAATGTTAGCTTTCCTTTCAACCATAACCTAATGACTTAGTAGTAGCATAGAGTCGAACAACAACAAAAAAAATATAAAATTGAGATAATGGGGTGTATCGACTCAAGAAGAAAGAGAGAATGAATCAAGAGAATAATTGTGGATTCTTGATGAAATAAATTTTGTAATTCTCCCTAATTTAGTGAAGTAAATGACCATAAGTAAGTATATCCTAAAGTAATAAAAGTTGCTAGTTTTGTTCCACTTTAAGAGTTGTGCTAATTATATTTATAACTCTTAAACAGTGATAAGCTGTGTAAAATTCTCTATTTTAATGGGCTAGCTTACCCCTCCCCCCCCCCCCCCCCCAACCCCCCCACCAACTAAATTTGAAGGTTGTGATCTTGTCATAGTTAAACTTAGTTAGTTTTGTGCAAATATTGCTTGCCCGAAGCAGGAGGACAGACTGTGAGCGACTTGTCAAAGAGACAAAACTCAAAAGATCAACAGATACAGTCAAAAGGAGAGTCATGCATTACATATACATACAACAACATACATACATACATGTAGATAATCCATGCAACGTTACTTTGTGTCTGCAACTACTGATCTAAATGTCCGAATTGGAAACAAAAGAATAGGATTTGAAAGTAACTTTTATCTTTCTCTGCTGCCTCATTGATATAAGAGAAAGTCAGAAAGGGGGGACCAAATATCATTCAATGATTTTGCAATCAAGTGCTTTATGATTGACACTTCAATCGATGACCATCTGACACACTTGACACTACTCAGTATGTCTGCTCTGACTCCTTAATTAAGCATGCACTGTCGCCAGTACCATTCACTCTTAATTCATTCATTTGCATGTAAAGAATACGCCAGAATATAAGTATACCTTGTCTTATGCATCAATTTTACAGGCATGACTAAGTGACTAAGGCTTGACGAGCATTTACGCGAGCCCGGACCAATGAGTGGAGCAAGAATTTTCATTAAGGAAATTTAAAATATAAAAACATCAACATACGGATAAACAAATCAACACATACGATTATGTATATATAAAAAAAATAAAAAAAATTATCTTATATATATACAGTGTAATTTTTTGACGAATGAGGTTTGGATGAACCCCTTCAAATATCCTAGCTCCGCGCACGCCAGGAACATATATATGAGGATTTAAAAGTAGTAATTTTAATTTTGAACTGCTTTGCCACTCCACTAGAATTTTTATCTTATTTCTATAGTTTAATTGTTCTATAAAGTCCGTTTTTTTTTACCTAAAGAGCATGTTATTAAAGGTAAAACTAAAAAGTCTTAAATTAAAGAGCTTTTATATAAAGAAAATTATTAATATCCTTGAACAAATTACTAAGATATAAAGTGGCACTACATGGAGTAAATGCTGCTTATCACTACCCTTTTCATGGCAAATTACAGCAATGGTGAGGGCAGGGCAATCGCAGTGCAACACTGATAAAGACTGTACTGCTTTTTATTACTTGAAATTTTCTTCGTTAAGTTTGGCGATGTCCTCATGCATGCATTCATAGGTGTACGAACAAAGTCTCATATTGGTAACTGAAAAGATTAAGAAACTGCATATAATGCATGACTATCCATTTTATCTTAAAAGTTATAGTGTTTATTATTAAACTCCATTTTGCATCCATTGGTTGTTATGGTACAATGATCGGCTTAAAATGAATCCCGTAACTTTAACTCAGATATAGAAAAAATTTATTTGATTTATACCAAATCATACTAATTTGCCCTGGTTAAATTATAAATTTAAGCGAGAATATGTATTATTTAACTATAGTTATTGATAAGAGTATGTAAAGACATGTGTCATGAATTCATTAGATTGAAGTAAACATCGGTGTGAATAAATTTTTGCCTTTTATATGTGTTAAAAACAAACTAGATAAGGTAGATCAAATTACTTATGGATAAAGAAAATTCTAAACTCATAAAGTCAAAATTCTAGCTGATAGAAACTTATTTATTATACTTTTTAGGAATTTTCACACCTTGTAAATTCTATGGTGTAAGTAATTAACCGTTGGTTGAATTGAACTCATACTTAACACTATAGGTCCGCCTCGACCTTGGAAAAAAAAAAGAAGAATAAGAAACAACAGTACCTTAGTTTGAAAGAGGATATGGAGTAAACTCAAATTGTGTTAATTAGATCCTAAATTAGCGCTTTGTTAAACCCTTGTTCAATTCCATAACAAAATACTTCATCCGTCTCAATTTAAGTGTCTTATTTTTTTTTTTGGTCAGTCCCAAAAAGAGTGCATCTTTCTATATTTAGTAAAATTTTATATTCCAACATTCTACATAGCAAGTTAAAGACCACAAGATTCAAACGACTACACACATCTTTAATTTAAGACCACAAGATTCAAAAGTCTCCCTTTGTTTCTTAAACTCCCAGACCAGTCAAATTAAGACACTTAAATTGGGACAGATGGAATAGATATTAATGGAAGTGGCCGGATAGGCTCTCGATTGCAATGTAGGTTCAACTCAATATCGGATTTAATGGAGTTAAGCATTGAATTTTAGTTGAATTCTAAGTTTAATAGTATACAGTAGCACAAAACTAGGTTGAACATAAATGTCAGACAAGAGGGTTGCTCAGATAGTAAGCATTCTCCACTTTCAACCCGAAGGTTGCGAGTTCGAGTTATCAAGGGAGCAAAGGGGGAAGCCCCTGGGAGAGGGGTTATTTAAAAAAAAATCCCATAACATCCCATATAAATATCGTGAACTACTATGAGGGTTTGGCGTCATGTTGGCAAAACCAAATGAACAATGCTAGACAAGTCCAAAATGATCCACTGTTGGTTAGAATCTATTATAGTTAGCCGGGTCATTTGTGGGAGAATCTTAGTAGCTTAGTTGGTTGACTACCTGAATTTTCACCTTGTTAGTGAGGGTTTGATTCCCTACATTGTAATTCCCTTTCCTTCTCCTAACCCCAATTTTCCCTTTTTAAAAAAAAAGAGGCATCTGCACTTTTGCCCCTATTCTACGCTGGTGTTTAATTTTTGACCCTCAAGGCAAACAACTTTTTCGCGGGGCATAAATTTATATTTTCGCATTATAATATCCAACAAGTTATAACAAAAATTAAAGACCGGCCCATTTAAGGGGATAACTGTGCAATTTCTTATACATTGATAATCTTAATTTTTACATTTTACAAATTTTAGACTGTATAATTGATACATCATATGTTTGTAATCAGTACATACACAGCATACATTGATTATAAACATAGTACACCGTCGATAACTATAAACGAAAACAGTATTAGCCACCTGGCTAAAAATGTTAATATCACAAAAGACTGCAAGATAAATCTTTATCTCTAGCTTGGCTTGGTAAAAGGTTGATATGGTTATCAATGGGTTATGGGCGTATTTGCCTAATTATTTTGGTGGGGGAGGATAATTCTCAAAATTGAACTATTCTAATTGAAAAGTAATCATTATTTTAGAGTTTCCAACTTGTAGAAGTAAATTTCAAAATACTGTGATTAAGTTAGGCGGAAGAGTGTCTAGTCCGTATTTTTTAATTACTACAATTTGGTAGTTTTACACTCTTATTCACCCAGTCTAAGTTTATCACCAAAATGGGCCATGCTTTCAGCCTACCCAAATTGACTCATATTGTATATTAGTTTGAGAGAGAGGTCAATTCACTATTCTTTTCTTCAACTCAACTGGAGTTCAAATTGTGGTTAGAGTACTGATTTTGCGAGATTTGCGTGGTAAAAAACATCTTATAAAGGTAACTCATCATTGTTGAACAAGCTTGAGTAAGTAGGTTTGAATTTCAAATATTATATTTGTGAAAAAATTGATGTGGCCGGGTGTTGTCTAGACTTGTTAGAATTAACTTAAGGAGGTTGTCTACAAAACTATAAGTCATTTGCTAGAGATTTGGACTGATTTTGAACAACAATTGCAATTGAAAATAGTAAAAAAAAGTTCATTTACACAGCTAGTGACATGTTATAATTTTTTATACAAAGTAGATACAGTTATATATATAATTATACATTTTTATATAAAGTAGATACACTGTTTATGTATATAAATATCTTATAATAATGCATACATGTTTCTTTTGATACTATTGAAAAAGAGATACTGTTAACTATGTGAATGTAAATTGAGAATATGGTTACTTACGTGCGAAGTATAGCGTTGGTATGTATATCTTTTAAAATTACCCCTGATATAATAGGTTTCCAAGCTAAACTTAGTGGGCAATAGCACAGTTATGGCTGGAGAATAACATTTGTTTTCGACTAGTACCCACAAAAAAACAAGAAGAAACCAAAATAGTGCATACCTTAATTCCAATAAAAAGGAAAGAACCGTTTGCACCATAGTTATTTTGTTTGGCTTATCGGTTTAAATTTCTTCTATAATATGCTACACAGAACAAATTATAAACTTATGAATATTTATATTGATTAATAATTAATATAGGTGTACGCAGTTCTAGAAAGAAATAACTTAATTAAAAAAATCGAACGTTAGATGGAGCTAAGGTAAGGAGATTAATGACAAGAAGGGATAAACGAAAACGTTAATCAAATAGCTGCTATTTTTGTGTTTTTGTTATACATCAATCAAACGATTATTCCTAAATCCGAAAAGGGCCAAAATTACCCCTGAACTTTGGGAAATAGTTCATTCATACCCTTCGTTATACTTTAGGGCCAATTATACCTTTACCGTTATACTATGGGGTCAATTATACCCTTATGTCTAACAGCTGCCACGTGGCATCATCCTAGCCCCTCAAAATTATTTTCCCCTCAAATAATTTTTTACCCACTAAAATAACCCAACCCGACCGGACCCGAATTTTTTTTTCCAGCCAAAGTGATACGGACCCAACCCATTACCCCTTGACTGGAAAAAAAATTCGGGTCGGGTTGGGTTATTTTAGTGGGTAAAAAATTATTTGAGAGGAAAATAATTTTGAAGGGCTAGGATGATGCCACGTGGCAGCTGTTAGACATAAGGATATAATTGACCCCATAGTATAACGGTAAAGGTATAATTGACCCTAAAGTACAACGAAGGGTATGGATAAACTATTTCCCAAAGTTCAGGGTAATTTTGGCCCTTTTCCGTTCCTAAATTTATAAACTTAGCACGTCATGGAACAATCATTGCGATAACCTAATCAGTTACCACCTACCCCGATATATTTGAAATTAGATTAAATAGACGACACTATCATGATTAAAACGAATAATGAATTATATGCATGATTGTTTAGTAGTTGAAGAGAAGGACCAAATAACTACCAATCATATTCGCAGTGTTCTTACTTGAAAGAGAGTGAATTCTCATACAAAAAGTTGCCAATAGCATAGGTCTGTTTACATATATACCACTTAATTTGGGCCGAGTGCGTACGCCAAGAGGACGGGCTAGGGTGGGGGTAAAAGGGGGTGGGGGGTGGGGGCGGGGGAATCCATTCAGCCAGTCCAGGCTACAGCACAACCCATTCAAATCTTACCAAGTTCTAAATTTCTGTTTATTTTTTCTATTATTTGCTTAATTAGCATAAAAAAATAATAAAACTTTTTGTTTATTATAGCTGTATATCGCATATCACACAGAAATAATTAAATTTCAATTTTTTACGAGTTATCTTGTAGGTGAATTTGGGCTACATATTTATTAATCCAAGTCAATTCAAGCTTTAAATGAGCTGAACTGGACGTCTTAAAATGAACTAAGTGCATAAATAATAGGGACATTAACCCACCCAAGGTCATTATTTAACCTATTTTGATCCAATCGTCTCAACCAAGTAACGTTTGGGCAGGTTAATAATCCATCTATTTATCAATTTTATCCCACGCCCATTTTAACACAGATGGTAAACGGAAGCACTCAAGAAGACTGTACATTCGAGAAGGTCAGCAGAGTAAGTTCACGTCTCAGTGACTGTTACGTCTTAACGCCCCAAAAAGCTATGCGAACCAAAAAAAAAAAACGAAGGGATAAATTACATAACCAGTCCAAATGACAAAAAAGGAACACCCAAGTGAAGACCTATAAACCAGCAAACTCTTCGGTCATGTGATTTTTCCCTCAAATGTGCAGCTGTTACACAGAGCACTTGATTGAAGACAATTTTACTTCTAACATTAAAGAGTACGAAATCATATGTATAAAGTTAAACACCAGCAATTGGGGACGAGAAGTAAAGGTTGCAAAGGAAAAAAATTCTATGTATTTATTCATGTAGTCTCAAGCCAAAAGAAGACCCGTAGCTACAAAAAGAATAATGAACCCTAACTAGGGAGGCAGCAGACTTCACATTAAATCAGAGGGCTAGTGGGAATACCCATTTGCACCTCACAAGAATCGGATCAATTTGTTAACCAAAATAAAATGTACATGAGAGAATTCAATAACCCAAAATCTACTATCTGCCAGTGGAAAAGGAGAGAGGTTCTCCTGCCAAGGCCCGAGAACCATAAGAATCACCAGTGTGCTTGTTGCCCCACTTTAAAGGCCTGCACAAAGAATATACCTCTTTAATCTAAAGCTTGAGTTAAAAGTTGCATTGCTGCTGCCCTTCCAAAATGCTTAGCTTTTATATTGTGTTGTTAGCTCCCCGTTAGAGAATATGTGTTAGCAAAGTCAGGTTCTATAAGCCACCACCTTCCAGGGGCAAGCAAGCCAAGATGCTTTTTACTTTTTTCAGTTAGCTACCTATTCATTCAATCCATCCTGCCTCCAAACCCTAAAACTGAAGGACCTCTAACTTTCAATCGCTTCGACCCACTCTCTGTTCTGGGTTGTTCCCTCATACTTTGCCCCAATTCAAACTGGAACCCGTGATCTCTCTTGTTCTCATCTTGCTTGCTCAATGCCTCTTCATTAGCAGCCGCTTTCTTCAACTTAATGGAGACCGGAACTGTACCACCTCTTATTGACTTGTCTCTGGGATGAGAATCCAATGCTTCTTTAGAATGGCTAGAAATAGCAATAGATCTATGATTTATATCATTAGCCGAGGAATACTCTGGCAAACACAACGGCCCCACCCGTCCTGATTGATGTTTCTTTAATCTTTTGAAACTCTGCAAAGCACAGGCCAAAAATACTTATTTAGACTATTGATTTGCTCCAAAAGCAAGGAACTTCAATGCTGAAGGAAAATGATATGAATATACAGTAAATTTGGTCAACGAAGTAAAATTCAAAAATGGAAGCATACTATTAGGTGGTCAAAACAATTTTCCAAAAAGCAAATAGTTTCACTTTCTAAACAAGGAATCTCGTCAAGTGGAAGACAATTCTAAGCCACCAAAAAATTCCTTGTAGCAAAATATAAAGCTATATCCCATTACTCCTCTAGAGCTGGATAAGAAAAGATAGGAAGTCCTAATGATAAACAACAGAACACTAACATACAAGGACAGAAGCGACTGTCCTTCCACTAACAATTACATAAGTATAAATTGTGGGCATATGGAACAAAGAAATAGAAAAATGGAGCATTTAATCACACATCTTTTACCCCTTCTGCAAACTAATTAATGAAATATTTGATTTAACTAAAAAGTATCAATGTTTCTATCAAGCTCTACCTGGTTCTCCATGTTGATAGACATTGAATCTTGTTCGCTTCTATGTTCTGCTCTAGGACGTCTCTTCACCCTAAAAATTTCTGTATCAGACTCATCACTGTCTTGATCTATAACAGTTCTACAATCTGCCTCATGAGCTACTTTCTGATGAACTTTAAAATTGTTATCACTGGATGAGATCTCTGATCTTTCACTCCCACAACTAGAAACATCACCGTGGAAGTACATCGTTGCACTATCTCCTAAGTTACAGTTAGCATTTCCTACCTGCAGTTGAGAGCTGGATTAGCTTGAGATCAAATAATCTGTTTCTGCAAAGCAGAACTCAAACTCAAAGAAAGTTGGCATATACAGTATTACAGAATGAAGACTACTTTTTTTTTTTTTTATGGCATGGGAACCCACAGCCGCTACCCTTCGGGTGCGCACCCCAGCTCCTGTGCAAAGGTCATCTTTTAGCTCATACAGAATGAAGACTACTTACATTAACACCAGTGGAAAGGTTATCTTTTGGCTCCATTGAAGAGTCAAGATCAGACACAACTGGGGCAGAAGCATTGGATCCTTGCTCATAAATTGTCTGCTGTTCAATTGAGTCCTCTGCCCATTCAAAATTGATTTCACAATATGGAACATAACCATCTTCCTCAGCTCGTGGAAACAAGTTTAAAAGAAGAGAAAAGTCATCGGTTTTTCTAGATTGCTGTTGAACTTCATGCAAAACCACTTTATCCTGCTCAAACTGTCTAGCTGCAGTTTCCATGTCCAATATATCTTCCCTTAGGCAAAGGGTTCTACTGCTGCCACAAGGAAAATCAAGTGACCTAGGATCTGATTGAAAACAGCCATACGACCAAACATCAGTTCCAACGAGCATTGCCAATACAATTCAACAAGAAAAAGAATGAGAAGGTTCACTGCAAAATACCATGGCGAAGGCACACCGCATGTGCATAGCAGTTGCAGTTAAGATAAGCTACATAACAATCACGCTTGCATATGCTGCAAAGAATGGTACCATGTGCGAATAAGGATATGCCTGAAAATGCTTTTAACCTTGCGAGGCACCAACGAGCACGATGCTGAAACCGCATCAAATTCAAAAAAGAAACTTTGATGCTATGATGAGTGGTCAAGTCTGAAAAGGAATAGTCAGGATCTTCCAGTTCCAAACTCGTACACAGAAGCATTGCTTCTTTGCAGAGAAGTTCCTCATGGGGAAGTAAAGGCACCCTGTTCAGGAGTGCATAGCGACGGCTAGCAATTGAACCCATAGGAAACCAATCACCAGTTGCAAAGTTAACCGCCTCACCACAATTAAAACCTGAATATAAAGATATAAGATTTAAGAGTCCGCAATTTTACGTCCTCAAAGAACCAGAACAATCAAGCATAAAATAATGGAGGATGAGACAATTATCTGTTTGGGATGTCTGATTAAGCAGATTTCACACACATGTTTCCTTGGACTAAAATCAAAACAAAGCAGACCTTTTTTACTAGGGTAAAAGAAAGGCAGACTCTTACCATGACTAAACCCTGCATGATACGCTCTAGGAAAAGTTACTACGTATTCTCCGGGTTTTTGAACAGCTTTATACACAGGTACACCATGCTCTGACAAGATATTAGGAGGAAACAATGTTGTCTTCCCCAAAAGCACATCAAAAGCTCCATCCTCTCCATCAGCTGATAAGATATCATTGGTATAAACATGCTCCCTCACAACCTTCTCGAAGTCAAGTGCTGCATGACCTGGAACACCATACCAAGTTTTTGCTGCCCCGCAGTGCTGATAATTGATACTACAAACAGACAAAAAGATGATCAGGCCCTGAAATAACAAGGACTAAAATGGTTCAAAACAAAGAATACATACCTATATAAGTAGTGGTCTTCCACATGCCAAGCAAACATACTAAAGAGCATTCCAATATACAACATAGGTTCAGTAACTCCCTGGAAATTAACAATTATATCAATAAGAGACTGAGACACATTTACTGTCTGTTCATATTTTCATTAGAGGATGGGATAAGATAATCACTGTACCGGGATCGATTTTTCAAGGAGTCGCAGTATTGATTTAGGCAACCAAGAAAGTCCCTGAAAACACAAAGTAGAGAACATAATTAGAACTTGAAAAGTAATTATTCAAAACAATAAGGCCACCATTGACCTCTTTAGGAATACAGCTAAATGTTGACAGGAGGGGGAGAGTTGTGTTCTAAAAAAAAAAAACAAAGCACGAAATGAAATAGTTGCCTTGGGAGCAGAAGGGGAGGAAAAGAAGAAGACTAAAACATGACAACAGGACTTAAAGAAAAAGAAGACTAAAAGAAAATGAGGACCTAAGAGGAAGATATCTCCAAAAATTGACAAGAGCCAATGTGCATCCTGATGGCACAAAAGTTGACTGTTCCATAAAACTCGATATGATATCGAGAAAGGAAAAAGAGGGAAACAGTCAGAAAGACTTGTTAATAGGACTCGCACCTTCAAATTCCATTTGCTTGTCCCGAGTGGATCATTGGGAGAAGATGAAAACGCACTACCATCAACATCACAGGCATATTCCACACTATCAGTCTTTCCACAAGCTATTTCATGCCAAAATTCTTTTTCCAAGTATGTAGGAGGAAGGCATCCAGAACTATAATATCGACGAGAAAATACCTTGTTCGCCATTTTCTCAAAATCTCGAAATGAATAATTCCTGAAAGACCACACTAGTCAAAATTGAGGCAAATAACTAATCAACAGGAGCAGTTACCAACTATAAATAAAAACTAACCTCCCACTCATGAAAAAGGTGACCCTGTCATCTCTGTCCCATTCGGCTAGACGAAGTGGCTGTACCCTAGTAGTAAATTTAAAACCAGCATGTTCTTTCATCAAAACAGCTCCAGCAGGAACAGAAGCTGTTATTGGAGCAACAATCTTGCATATACCTGTTACATTTCAAATATGGCATTATTTCTTATCAGTCACAATTAAGCTTCCAGCAGCACCATAAATTGTCTATAGTAAAAAGAACAGAGTCCAGAAAAATTGTATATCATATTTTACAGTAGTTGAATTGCAAGAATAGCTGGGTTAGAACTTTTCCTTTTGTTACAGCAACCCCAAATAAAAAAGGCAAAACATCCTAGACAGAGGAAGAATGCAGAGGGTAATAGCAATACCACTGAATTTGTTTGAAGAACAAAGAAAAATGATGAAGCCTTACCATATTTAGAAGCTTCAGGAGCTAACTTCTGGAGATAAACTAAAGGATCTTCAAACTCCTCCTTATTTGGATAGTATACTGGACATTCTGGAATTTTATCAATCCAGTCAAGATTGGAGGTGTCAAACTTTGCAACCTTGTGCTTTGAGAAAACATCTTTTCCATTAAAAGAAGCCCCAGATCCTGGATATGTATCAGTATTAACCTGGATTCTAACACCACATGAAGCAGAAGATCTTAGGGCATCTCCTCCACTTCTATTCAGCATATTGCTGACACAATCAAGATCATTCAAAGATTCTGTCTTCATTCGTTGAAGCCTCTTTCGCTTCAAAAATTCTAATTTAGCCTCCCTCGACATGCAGACTCTCCCTTCCACCTGCCATAGTGAAAATAAGCTCAATAAGATTGAACATGCAAGCCGAACAGTATCACATACCCTAAACCATTGACACATATTTCGTTTTATTACTTTGTATACTATGAATGAAGACAAGCATACAAAATCTCACACAGCTCAACTACGGAATAATAAGAGTTCATAATCAGCTGTAAGAAAAACAGTCTCGTAACAAGGCCAAACCCAAAAAATCAGAACAGACAGCTAATCATTCAAAGATTTAATCTGACTTGTAAAGTACTACTCCTCCCTCTGTCCCAATTTATGTGATACACTTTCCTTTTAAGTCTGTTATTTCTATATTTAGAAATAATTTAACTTCAACGCTTTACAACCACATAAATAAAAGTCTTCTTTTTTCCTTGCTTTCTTAAACTCCGTATCTAGTCAAACTATATCACATAAATCGGGACAAAGGTAGTAGTACTTTTGAGACACAAGGGAACCCACAACATAATGAGGAACGAGTATGACCATGACTGAAATATATGGTATTCAATCATTAATAGCTCCAAAACATTTTTAATACCATAACTACATTTAATTAGCCATCCCCTGGCCTTGTGAAGCTTGTAATTACATTACCCAAGGGAGAGGGATTATTTATAATAAGGTGAAAGAGCACTAGTTATTAACCAAACAAACACTAAAAAGTTTACCCACGCAAAAACTATCCGTAAAAAGTATGCAAAAGATTTTAAATGTGTGAACACTATTAATCCCCCAAAACAAAGAAAAAGCAGGTGTGAACACAGGTGAGAATAATAACTTTATTAAGAAAACATCGTAGCTAATAAATTTGATGTGTCAAAATTTGACAAGTTCAAAGAGCAAAAGTAATACTAAATTTTTTTCTAACTTTTGTCAACATTTTTTCTGCAACAGTAATAAAAATAGGGGGGAAAGGATTGAAGACGAAAAACCAGACACTATTTATTCAAAAAAAAAAAAATTAGGCCAATCCATAAACAAATATGTCTAATAAACGGCCCATAATGTAACTAGTAAGATCTGAAGCAAACAGAAACAAATTCTCTACAGTACAAAACTGAATTTGAAAAGTTTTTTTTTTTCTTCCAGAAAATTGGTGAAAGTGTCAAACAATTCAATCAGGAAAATTTTCTGTGAACACTGAAAAAATCAGTTCAAATTTTCCTGTAAAAATAGTTTACCGTCATTGCGATATGTAAAATTAGTTAATATCAAGCATTAGAATCACCGGGAAAAGATAACGCAAAAATAAAAAATAAAAAAAATAAAAACTTGGCCAATTTTCACTGAAAATTTAAGAATACTTGAGATCCAAACTGGAAAGCAAGGAACAAACAATTTACATTCAGTAACTCAAACTATTACAAAAAAAAATACAAAATACATCCTACAAATAAACATACCATCTCATTACGAGGCTTTTCTTTACTCTTCTTCGTCTTTCCTCACTTTTCACAGACAAAAAAAATCAAAAAATTACCAAAAACAACAATATAACCGTCAGGCAAGCCCTAGATCCTGATCTAGAGCACAAAATGCCAAAAAAACCTCCTTATACTCGCCACATTCCCTTAACACTACACGACACGTGTCAAACTCAGAGATCAAACCGATTCCACCAACCGAATAAACTCAGTTACACGAAAACCGAGAAAGAATTAGTGCGTTTGAATTCACCGGTTACTTTGTTAACAGGTTAACCGAAAAAGTGGTTTTCCGGCGAGAAGAAGAGGTTTTCCGGTGAGAAGAGAGAGAGAGAGGGAGAAGGGAACAGTAAAAGGAAATCCAGAAGTATTGGCTTTTAGAAAACGGAAAAAGAGAAAAGAGAGGAGAATTTATAGTTTTATATTTAGTAGGGCTCAATAGCTGGAAATTTCGTTTTACTTTTTTATTTTGAATTATGGTTACTATTATTTTAATCTAAAGAGGGAAATATATAATAGTAATAATTATTAGTTTTACTGGTAAAAGCTAAGGAAGTGTGAAGGAAAGTGGTGGTGGTTGTTAGGTTCGTTCAACCAAACGCCAGCCGTCCTTCTAACTCTAACGCCCCGTTTTCAACAGTTACCGACATTTCCCTTTTCCAATAATACCCCCTTCTTAAAAAGAGAAAAATTCACAGCGGATTAATAAGTTTCTTTTCAATTTTGTGGTTTAAAAATATTTGTATAATTTCATTAAGGGTAAAAAAAAAAAGTAAATTGTTTTTAATTATAAAAAGGTGAGATTCTTTTTCGAACTGATTAAAAATAAATGGTGTCACGTAAATTGAGATTGATGGAGTATATGATTATAGTATTTATTTATTTTCTGTAATTAATGGGGTACAATATTCCTAGTGAATTAATTTACTCGGTTATGTCTTTGGCCCATTGGTCTAGTGCCTGTCAACAGTAAAGGGTTCAATCCAATGATCCCCCTAATATGGTATTTGTATTTTATTTTTCAAAATTCACTTAGAATAGTTTGAGCTTTTTTTGAATAGGCATACGACATCGAATTGAATTACGTCGATTTTGATTACCTTGAGCTTCAAGTAGACTTCTAATTTTATTTGGATTGTAACATTTCCAAATATCAGTAAAGAGAAAAGGATATTCAACTAGTACGAATTTACAACTATCATAAAAGAAAGGATTGCATTTTAAAAGTAAATTAAATGGTATTATAAACTAAAAGCATCGCACTCGCATATACTAAAAAATTATTGTTTATTTAATAAGGTCATATTTATGAAATATATTTCAATAATTTTAGTCTAGTGACAAAAGCACGACACACAATGCTTGAGTTAGGTGCATGTCAGGTGATCAAATTTTACTTGTGGTGGAGTTGTCACACAAAAAAGTGGAATGGTTTGTTCATTTTAGTTAAATGACTAATATTTTGTGACTTTTTTTTACAATATTAAGAGAGATTTTGAAATTTGAAAAAGAAAATGGTAATTTTGGAATCAAGATGGACAATGTTATCGAAGAGTTTTAGTTTCGATTGCGGTCAGAGGAGGGAAAGAAGGAAGAAGCGGGAGAAATACAATATTGTGGGCTACAGTACACGGAAGAACTTTGTAGACTACTCCTCAATCACTCTTTGGACGGTAGAGATTTATCCTTCCGCGACTGGATGTGAAATCAAAGGTCCATGTTTATAACAGTTACCAATATTCACACGTATTATTGTCAGTTTAACCTAACTTTCTGTTACATGGGCCAATGTTGGTAAAAGACATCTCTATCCCTATCCAGTCCTTCTTTGAAGAAATGGGTAAGGTTAAATCAGTTATTTGAGTAGAATGATTCAGAAAAAGGCAAGTGGGAGTTGTATAATGTGGGTGTAGGTTTCTTATTGACAAGAGCAACGTGGAGCAGTTCATGTGAAACGTGGACCAATCAGAAGAGGGTAAGAACACGTGGCATCAAACTGTGTGCTTTTCTTTCTCAACAACAAAGAAATTGTTAGAACGGAAATAGCTGGCTATTCCTTGCATGTTTTGATGTTCCCTTGTGTCCATCATGGGAGATAAAACATCATCTCTCTCCAGAAATGAATTTAAAGTAAATTTCGTTTAGCAAAACTACATAGTCTTTTTTAAGAAGAATAACTTTTTATAAATTTTAAATAATTTAGTTCAAATTTCTTTTTTTATTTTTAATGATTGAGCTTTTATATTCATACAAATAGATATGTTTATATCATAAGGATTAAAACAAAGGCGAAGACAAAGATTCAAATTTTATGGGTTATAAATTTTAACCCTTTGAAGTTATTGAATTCTAAATTGATAAAATAAAAGTTTATACTGCATATTAAATGAACTTTTAAATTGTTAAATTCTATTGTATATGTACCTTAAAAGATATATCTATCCCTGTTTGTATTCACATAAATATAGTGTTTGAACTAAAACTGTTGAATACTATCAAACGCGTATCTTAAAAGGTACATCCGTCAATATTTTCTTGTAATCACTTAAATATTACTTTCTTCGTCCAATTTATGCAAAGCTATTCAAGTAGGCACGATAGTTAGAAATGAAAGACTTTTGAAACTTATAGTCTACAATAATATATATTATAAAAAAACTAATATGGCTATAAATTATTTCATTAACGATCCAATAAAAATTTAAAATTAATTCGTAACTACATCTAGAAAAAAGTTATTCCTTTTTTGACTGACTTACAAAAAAAATCACATAAATTAAGATTAAAAAATAGATATAAAATTACAAGCTTTAAAGAATTTTTTAATTACACAGCCGTTAAATAAGTTCACATTAATTAAGGTAAATATTTATTGGAGGAAAATGTGCACCCAGTGGATAAAATAGGGAATAGATACAAGGGGCAGGGGGGAATCTTTTAATCTCTTGGTTGTACGCGGAGGTTGGAAGGGAAGAGAGTAATGATTAGAAATTTCCTAGTCAGCGAAAACGAAGCTTGGAAGAACACAGAAAGAAAGAGTCTTCATTTAAGTTGGCGGCGGCGGCGGCTCTTCTCAAGACGGTCAACTGTTCCCACCATTCTGGTCTACACGCCTTTTTTGTTCGCGCGGCTTACGTATTTCCAGCTCAGCTCAGCTGAGCTTGTGGTTTCCCATCACTATACTATTTAATCACATGCTATTACTGTGCTAAGAAGCGTAGCGTTCTATTTCTTATTTACGGCTATCATATATAGTAGGAGCATTCGATTAAATTATTTGTGTTCAACTCCCTCCCTTCCCTTCATGCCATTTTATAGGAACGTATTTGATTGGTACAAAATTTTAAAAATAAAAGAAGGTTTTTGAATTTTATGGTCTAAAAACAAATCACAGGGATTATTTGATTTAGGTAAAAAGGTAAATTTAAGATTGAATTGTTACTAATATATAAAAGTATCATTTTTTTTATATCGACTAAAAAGGAAAGAGTGTCATATAAATTGAGACGGAGGGAGTAGTATGTGGTGAAAATTTATCATTTTTTTTTACTACTCCTTGTATGCTAAGCAACTACGGTATTTTATATAATCCTCTGTCAATTTGTTTGAATAGTTTTGACTTGGTATGGAGTTTAAAAAAATAAAAAAGAATTTTGAATCTTGTGGTATTAAATTAAAGATATATAGAATGTACCAGAAAATAACTTTAATCTTGTGGTCCTAAATATGTTATGGAAAGTTGGAATTAAAGAGTTGTCAAAAAAAGAAAGAAGAATTTTTATTTTTAAATAAACTAAAAAGGAAAGTAAGACAAACAAATTGAAACGGAGCGAGTATCATGTTTTCCTTATTTAAAATACTTTCACTTTAAAATCTCATTTTACTATTTGAGATGATTTATGCTCATATAAATATCTATTATTTATTTTCCATTTTAAATTTTAAAGGTTTTTATTTTCTTTTCTTTATAAACTTCGTATTCAGTCAAATATAAAAAGTACACGTAAAATTGGATGGAGGAAGCAGTAACTTTAAGTAAGAATGGAATTTAAACAGCATTTTTTATTGGATAACTTTTGGTGGCAACATCATATATATGAAAATTTATGGTGTTGATAGAAACTCTTGGTTCAATTTATTTGTGTAGTATTTCTATTGTGAAAAACGAGTTTAATAACTAAGGAAATAGTGACTTAATTATGTTAATTGCTCTTTACATTTTGATCATGAAGAGGTTAGAGTTTAGAATCTATCGTACTTTACTTAGAATTTGTAAATGTCTAGTTTCTGTTTTGGAATTAAATTATTTCATCCGAGATGTAAGAGTAAAGGAAGTAAACAATTGGATGAGCAATTTCAGAAACTTTACGAAAAATTTAATGACAATATTTTATTTGTTTTGTTATAGAACAAAATGATCATGGAAGATGCAAAAATGATTTCAATACCTTGAGTGTTGTCGTACCACATGATGTATGATGCATCAATTAGACAAAGACTCTGAATTTATAGTTGGACTTTGAAGTTAGTGGCTTATAGTGCCAAAAATGGCATATTACACAAATTTGTATGAAGTGAACGCATGTTTAGGTAAAAAGAGGTGATTGGGTGTTTATAGTGTAGTAATTTGGGGTTAATGGCATATTAATCTCTTCAACTGAATATGGTAAACTATCAGTCAAAGATTATTTGATATAAAGTCTTTTATATTGAGATAAAGCAAGTAACGGATAAATCATTCACATGAGTCATTTAGATACCTTCTTATATCGTTTATTTCGGTGAACTAAACATATGCACAAAAATGACCAGCATATTTTAGTTGAAAAAATGACTGTTACAATTAATTTGCTAATCTGTAAATTCCATACCAATCATATCATAATCTTTCCATATAAAAGAACATAAATATTATTTGATAAATGATCAAAGACTAATCTAGACATTTTGTGAGAAAAGATTATGGTATCATACGTACTTTGACTTAAGAAATAAATAAATAAATAAATAACGGCTTCCATAAATAAAACTTACCGCTAAGTGTTGACTCATTTTTTCACTTTCGCAAATATGTAGGTGGAATCTATTACTATATCTTTTTCATTTCCTTTCTAGCACCCCTCCTCTGGAGGAAAAATGCAAAAACAATTTAGTTATTATTATTATTTTTTTTAATTTTCCACTTGTGTTTGATTCTGCTCTGGGACACCGAATCATATCGATTCAAGTCGTATAAGACCATTAAAAAAGAAAGCACTCCTTATCAAGATTTATAATTCGAATTCCACGCTTTAACTTGGATTGAATGAATCATATTATCCCACTAGAATCCAACTTGGTGGTCAATTTAAGGTTGGATTGTTACTAAATATAGAAAAATATAATTTTTTTGAGACTGACTAAAAAAGAAAGTGTGTCATATAAATTGGGACGGAAGGAGTAGTATGTCCTGAAAATTTATCATTTTGTTTACTACTCCTTATACGCAGCTACGATATTTTATATGATCCTCCGTTTCATTAGTTTGTATGGTTTTGATTTGATACAGAGTTTAAAAAATAAAAAAGACTTTTGAATCTTGTGATATTAAACTGAAAATCTATAGAATGTACCAAAAAATAACTTTAATCTTGTGGTCCTAAACATGTCACGTGGAAAGTTGAAATTAAACTGAATGAATCAAATTATCCCACTAGAATCTGGCTTGGTGGTCAATTCATTCAAGTTCAACCTTCAATCTAGGCCGTCAAGAATCAATTACACCAGATTTACTTAACGGATAAATTAAATAAATCGAATTCAAGCGTCACAAATTGAACCAACCCAATGACGTTATTTTTCTTTATCCTTCGTTTAGTTAGGGTCTGTTTGGATGGGCTTAAAAAAGCTGCTTATAAGCTGAAAATAATTTATAAGTCAAAAAAATAAAAATAAATTGGTGTAGTCCAACATTTTTTTTTTTTGGCTTATAAGCTACTTTAGATAAGCTAAGCCAAGCGGGCCAAATTATGTTTTGGGCTTATTTTAGTACAAAATGATTTATAAGCTGGTCAGTCAAACATTCAAAAAAATTAAAAATAATTTATAAGCAACTTATAAGTCAATTCAAACGGGCTCAAGAAAAAAAGGATGATGGGTTATTAATTATGATACTCGTAGGAGTAATACTTATGAGTTGTTCACACTAACCAATCTACTCCTACATGTATTGAGGAGTTGTTATTTTGACCCTTTGAGGGTGTACTTTCTTCTTTACAAAGTGAGTTAAGAATTAAGTCAACTAAAAAAAGTTAAAGAAATGTACTCATCTACGAGAATTAAGTCACCCAAACCAAAAATAAAATAAAATCTGTACTCCTCTTGTTAATATTCTTTGCAACAAATGACAAAATCTCCCTTTTTTATAATTGAAGTAACTCTTAACTACCTATCAACTAAAAAGGACCACTTGGCCCTACCTACCACAATGACATAATTCACTCAACTAACTTCAAAAGAATTTGATTGGCTCAAAGTCTAATCAGAATGTCACTTTTACTGTGGCCAAGGGTACTTTGGGAATCATATTGTACAAGTGGCGCTTCCTGCTTTCTACAAGAAAGCCTGGTTAGTGACAATATCGAGGTACGAGTCAAGTTCTTTCATTGGAAATTTTATTGAAATGACGAAATTGTATTTTTGTTCTCAATTTATGTAAAAAAAAAATTTCAATCTATATAAAAAAGAATATCACATTTTTATATTTAAAAATAATTTAATTTTATAAAATAATTTATAGTCATATAAATATTTGAAACTTATTTTGAATCATAAATTTAATTTTTAAAAAAAATTTGTGTCTAAACAAATAATCTCACTTAAATTGAAACGGAGGGTGTACGTGATTACTAGACCCGTGCGCTTTTTCAAAGGTTAGTCAATTATTTTGTGGGTTATATGTAGTGTCCCCACCCTACACAGGACCAACCTTGCCTTGTGAAAGGGTGGGAATCCTATGTGATTGAACTATACATCTATCCTCATTATAGGACCATTGCCTTGAGAGGACGATTCTGAATCCAACAGTTAAAATATTAATTTGTGGTTCTTATTTTATGTCAAGGTATTTAATTAAATATGAAATTTAAGAAATAATTTTTTTTTTTTTAAAATACTATAAGTTAAACATATGTTCAAAACAACATTAGTTTTATACTCCCTCCGAATAAAAAAAAATCCACTTAGCCATTTGCTCACCCCTTAAGAAACTACTCACTCCAAGAAAAAAATATGTAAATGGACTAAACTACCCTAATTAAATAGCCATTGAGATTTGATCACATAACACTTAATAGGGGAAAATCTGAAAAGATAAGGTTAATTGTTTCTTGATTTAATAAGTGAACACTTTTTTTACCCAAAAAAGACTAAGTGGACACTTTTTTTTATCTGGAGGGAGTATCAGGTAGGTTCACTTAATCATGCAGCATAAGAGTGAAATGGGACTGTTATGATTAAATAGTTCAAAATAAATAAATATTTTTCTGAGAAAGATTAAAAAGGAAAAACTAATTTAAAAGGAAAAACTATCACATAAAATAAAAGTTAATTTGATATATGAGTTGAGAATGTTGAGATGGATGTGTGGCCACACCAGGAGTGACAGGATTAGGAATGAGGATATTCGGGATAAGGTGGGGGTGGCCTCGATGGAAGACAAGATGCGAGAAGCGAGATTGAGATGGTTTGGGCATGTGAAGAGGAGAGACACAGATGCCCCAGTGCGGAGGTGTGAGAGGTTGTCCATGGATGGTTTCAGACGAGGTAGGGGTAGGCCGAAGAAGTATTGGGGAGAGGTAATTAGACACGACATGGCGCAATTACAGCTTACCGAGGACATGACCTTAGATAGGAGGGTTTGGAGGACCCAAATTAGGGTAGAAGGCTAGTAGATAGTCTCGTTATCCGTTCTTATTAGTAGTTGCATTATTGCAATATAATTTCTTGTGCTCCGATTTCTGCTATTATCTGTTATTTCCTCTGTTTTGGTTATCCTGTGTCATCTGCTCCGATTTCTGCTATTATCTGTTATTTCCTGTGCTCTGATTATCCTGTGTTATCTGTGTCGCTTGCATTATTTCATTTCCATATCGCTTTAAATCTCTTATCTGAATCTCTTAACCTTATCTGACTTCTTTTTATGCTTTTATTGAGCCGAAGGTCTTTCGGAAACAGCCGTCCTACCTTGGTAGGAGTCGGGTCTGCGTACACTCTACCCTCCCCAGACCCCACGATGTGGGATTTCACTGGGTTGTTGTTGTTGTTGTTGTTGTTGTTGTTGTTGTTGATATATGAGTTGAGATGCGTGTAAGTTGACCCGAACATCTATTAAAGTGTATGTTAGAGAAAACACACTAATATTCACTTAACATGCCCTCTTACGTCCGGCTTGATTTTGCATGTTCTATTATCATGTTGAAGTGTATGATCATCTCATCTAAATATTTAACTTATTGAAAATTTTACTTAATTATTATCCTAAGCATTTTAGCTTGAATTTAAACCCGATAGATTATTGAAGGAAATAGTGCCCCAATTTAGGATTTAAAATGTTACCATAAGAAATTAGAAGCATAAAGTTAATTAGTCGATATGCTTACAGGTTCATACGAGGTGAAATTCTGTTGGCTGCACATACCTTTGGAACATTTATGGAGTTGATTGATCCCATATTCCCAATATGACAAAGATGAGGGCTGAGGGGCATATGTACCAGGTTCCAAGATTCCTTTCCCACCCCTTTTTTTTTTCAGCAAACAAATGTATGCTATCCAAGTGTTTTTGTCACCTAAGAGTTTGGCTTTGGATTGGCACCCAAATACAACCCTGGAATTTATTCTTCTTTTTCAAGTTTTAAAGAAGGGCCAACCATGTATTGTGTGTGGAAATTCTAAGGGAAAAAGCAACATATGCTTGTTGGAGATTTCTCAGTTGCTTCCATACATAGTTACTGATGTATCCATATTCTCACCTTTTTAATCAATACAGCATGTCTATCCGAAAGAGAGAAAGTAGCGACAGACAAAGTTTGTAGTTCAATAGTAAAATTCGTCGCTAATTCTATTTAGCGATAGATTATCAGAAAATTTTATTAGCCACAAGCAATTTAGCAACGGATTAGCGATGAATTTTATAGTTAATTTTAGTTCTTTTTGTAGTGATAGTTGATGAAATCTTCCACTGCATTTAGTATTTAACACACATGTTTAGTAACATATTTATCAAGCACCTTGTTATTCCTTTAGCCTTCATTTGTTGGCATGCATTTTTTAGATACATCCATGATATTAGGTGAAAGTTTACTTTCAATTTGTGAGATATAAAGTAGGTATACATCAATACACTTGAAAGTTATATGTTACTTTTTGAGAATGCTAAAGTTGTGAATTATAATACTGAGGTTTTACAACTTACGAGGGAAATGAATATAATTAAAAGAGATGACATATTTTAAGTGGTTAATTTATTTATATAATGGGCACTTGAGAACACGCAATTTTTTTTTTCAAAATTTGAACTGAATGTGTCTATTGGGAACATTTTATTATGGTGTTCAACTGCTCAATTGGAACATCTTAATTCGAGTGTCTAAATGAAATTTGATGACAAGTGTAAGGGACAAAATTTAAGTTCTACAACATCATGCATGTCATTTTAAAAGTAATTCCAATTAACCCTAGTTAATAAGAATTGGTGGAAAGGTTTTGCAATAAATGGCAAATAACCTGTTATAACATATCAAGTTGCATTGATGGTGTAAAGAAATTATGTATACTTTCAGTATGTATAGCTTAAATTTATTCTAAAGAATTTAAAATTGATATCCAATAGTACCTAAATTATAATCTTTGACTTTTGTATTTTAAATGCACTATTCTTTTTAAAAGGAGAGAATAATCATGAGACTCCATCTTTCACTATAAGAAATAAATAAGGATATACACTTGACTTGGCTAACATTTTAGACCCAGCTAAAATGTTGGGTCTCTAAAATGGCCAACAGTTAGTGGCGGAGTCAAAATTTATATTAAAGAATGTCAAAAAATATAGATATGTCACGACTCAAGTTTGAACACGGGACCTTCGGGAATTTTTGCAACCCCTTAACCATTGAGCTAAACCTTCAACTTGTGTCAACACTGTTATATATATACCTATAAAACCAAAATTTCACCTATCTATACAATGTAATTTTCCAGCGAAGGGGACACCCCTCGGGCATGGGTAGCTTTGCCCCTCCCAACAGTTTATGAGGTTTGTTCACACACACACACACACACACAAAAAAAAAAAAAAAAAAAAAAGATAAATGTTTTGTATTAGAAATTGACCATATCTTAATGCCTTTTCTTGGGATCCGGCTCCTCTCCATTTCCCTTGTCTCCATTTTCCCCAAGTTCCTATCTAGATGAGTGACACTTGTCTTATTTTATTATTAACGGTTTAGATTTAATTAACTAAATCAAGGTCTTAACCATGATTATTAAAATAAATATTTATATATATTTACTCCTAAAACGGGGGACAATTCCACTAATCTAGCAACACATTTCCGGTTGGGACGCTTAATTATTAATAATGTTTTGTTTACAAAAAGAAACAACAACAACCCTAACATAATTAAGCTGTCCAAATTTGTTACCGGTATTTTGAATCACATGTAGCCGAATACAAGACATTTGTTCACCTACTTAATTTTTTTACTTAAAATTTTAATAGAACCGTTTATGCCTAAGAAAATCATGGGGTAATAAGCTCTAATCATTTGAAATTAAAAAGTAATTTTTTAACTGTCGATGAAAAGTTTTATGTCAAATTTTTTTAAAAAAATTATCTTCTGAACTCTTAAGCGAAATTAATCAAGACATATTACTTATATTAAGAAAAATGTCTTCTCGTTTTCATGTTGCTCTATTTTAAAAAAATTCATAAATTTAATAACATGACATTTCTATTTTCAGTAGCAATTTCCTTTTGATTATCTCCCGTTGATTTTACATTCATTTACCCCAATGGTTAATTGGGCTTCTTGTAATTTCCTATTTGCTAGAATTTTTATAGAACGGTTTATTAGTATTTTTAATCACGTGTTGCTAGATTTGTGTTATTCTCCTTTTTAGGAGTAAATATATGTAAATATCTATTGCATTAATTATGGTTAAGACTTTGATTTAGTTAATTAAATCTAAACCATTAATAATAAAATAAGATAAGTGTCACTCATCTAGATAGAAATTTGGAAAAAATGGAGACAAGAGAAATGGAGAGGAGTCGGATCCCTTTTTTTTCTCCCAAAACCATATCTTAATGCTTTGGATCCAAGTAAAGCGGCCTCCAAACTCTAAAGAAAAGAAGGGAAGAAAAAGGAAAAAGAAAATATGACCAAATGTATGCTTGTATCATTAATCATTAGCACCTGGAGAAAAATATTGATAGGGATGTTTAAGATTCCAATTTAGGGCTTATGTAATTGACAAGTGGACTAATATTAAGGACAATGTTTGTTTGAACTTTGAAGTATCTAAAAAGCCTAATAGATCTCTACTTAGGGCTGGGCATAAATACCGAAAACCGAAAAATCGAACCGAAATTTCAACAAACCGAATCGAACCGAACTAGTTTGGTTCGGTGTTTGGTGTCCACCGTCAAAAAACCGGAACCGAAATAGCAAAACCGAACCGAAGTTTGACAAAACCGAACGCGCACCGAAATTTAATACATTACCCAAAAAAAATTAAAATAGTACAGGCCCATTAAGTTTAAAGCATAAAAAACCCAATTGTAATAAGTCTTCTTTTGCATTCGTATCCCTAATTTTCCACTTCAATTGAGAAAATCTAATATCCTTAACAAAGAAAGGTAACTAGGATGTGTCTTTAGGATTAATGTACGTCCTTTATGTGTTTTCTTAATTATTCTACACCTAGTAATCCTATATCATGATTATAGTTTTTTGTTCTTATGTATCCTGTTTGTTTGATTTTGATTTCAATTTATCAGTTTTATGTTTTATTGCTTTTGAAAATATGAATTAGTGTCAATGGAATCGCTTCTAATATTATATCAAAAAAACCGAATTGAAAAAACCGAAACCGAACTTTAAAAAACTGAAAACGAAAGAACCGAACCAAACTAGTTTGATTCGGTGTTCGGTGTCCACCTTAAAAAAACCGAACCCGAATAGCCGAACCGAAAAACCAAACGCCCACCTCTATCTACTTATCAAGTGAATAACTCTCATCAGTTGAATATTTATAGATTTGGGTTTCGAGTCTTCGATACGAAGGAAATTCTAATAGCAAAAAGGGAAAAGGACCTAAAATACCCTTGAACTATTAGATTTGGTGCAAAAATACCCTCTATCCACCTTTGGGGCCTAAAATATCCCTGATGTTAACTTTTGAGGCCTAAAATACCCTTGTCGTTAACTTTTCGGGCCTAAAATACCCTTATTTGTAACGGACGCATTTCAAAATCCAATTAACAATTTCATTTATTATGTGACAGCTTCTTATTGGTTAATAAAATAATTAACTTAAACTAATTAATTCCCCATTTAACCCGATCCAACTGATTAGCCCTACCCGCCCAATTAAATCTCCTTTTATCCATATCAAAAGAGACTCTCGAACCCATTCAACTAATAATTCCGACCCTCCAACGGTGCAGACATTTGGGTGGTGATTCAACCAATACATGAAACACTGAAAGAAACAGTGTGTTTCTGTTTCATGGTTTGTTTCTTACAGTGTCTCATGGTCGTAATTTCAGCTGAAAATGACGTATTTAATTTCCTTTGACAAAAAATAAAATAGAAAAGAATATTACTTTTACAGGGTGATGTTTGACTAATTCTACTTTGAAAGTTTGAACTAAAATAAAATAGGAACAGTGTATTTCTGTTTCATGGTTCGTTTCTTTCAGTGTTTCATGTATTGGTTGAATCACCACCCAAATGTGTGCACCGTTCGAGGGTCGGGCTTATTAGTTTAATGGGTTCGAGGATTTCTTTTGCTATGGGTAAAGGGGGATTTAATTGGGCGGGTAGGGCTTATTAGTTGGATCGGGTTAAATGGGAGATTAATTAGTTTAAGTTAATTATTTTATTAACCAATAAGAAGCTGCCACGTAATAAATGAAATTGTTAATTGGGTCTTGAAATGGGTCCGTTAAAAATAAGGGTATTTTAGGCCCCGAAGGTTAACGTCAGGGGTATTTTAGGCCCCGAAGGTTAACGTCAGAGGTGTTTTAGGCCCCAAATGTTAACGTCAGGGGTGTTTTAGGCCCCAAAGGTGGATAGTGGGTATTTTTGTACCAAATCTAATAGTTCAAGGGTATTTTAGGCCCTTTTAATAGCAGAGCCAGTTGAACCATAAGGTAGATAAAGCAATGACTTGGGGCCCCAACATCTGAGGGGGGGGGGGGGGGCATTTTTCCTAAATGTATCATATATATATATTAAAAAATTATTTGTACTGTTTCTGTTAAATTTCAAGAGAATTTTTTTGGGAGAAAGTACAATAACTTTTTACCTTTTAATGCGGGGACGTTGCACTAATTTAGGAATAGAATAATTCCAAGGTAATTAGGCTATCCTTCCTTACATTTCATTGCCTCATCTATATCCTAACAACTAACATGAACCCACATTATTATTTCTATATTTAACTTTTTCATTCTCCCTTTCACTATTCTTATTCTCAATATTCTGAAGACTCCTAATTTCCAAACAGCTGCAAAACTTACTGTGTTTGCTTATAAAAGATCAAAATTTGCTTTTTGGTGTCTTATTCAAAATTTCAAGCATTGCAACAAGCAATCATTATATTGAAGCAGCACAACACTATTTCGATATCATTATATCAACTTATCAAATTCTTGAGCTAGGTTTATTATTCTAACTTGATATTATATTTTTCAATGAAATTTTTTGATTATTGATATTCTTACTTCATAAGTATATATTCTTGTTTTAGTTATTATTAGAATTTATTCATTTAAATACGTCAACTAGAAAATATAAATCCGGTTATGCATAAAGAGAAAAAAGAGAAAATTTGAAGAACTAATTACTTTGAATTAGCTATATTATCTATTGAAAAAGAATTGTTGGAACAAATCGATTATAAAAGTATTAATGACTTTAGATCTAAAAAGGCTAGAAAAATAGACTTTAAATAAAAATATATATATGACGATCTTTTTTAAAATAATAATAATTAGGGCCTCTCTTTGAAATTTGGCTTTAAACCCCAATCTTATTGAGTCGGTCTTATTTAATAGGCCCTACGTCGCACGAATTGAATTAATTGAGTCAATGAGTTGGCCGAATCTAGGCTCATCTATGCCCTGTTCCGAGTACCGAATAATTATAAGAAAATAGTATATTTCTAAGCTCATTGGTGTAGCTGAATAATCTTTTATTTCTTGAATAATTTTTATTTCTTTGTTTCAAAATAAGATTTTAGGCCTGCAATTGGTGAATACTACATTTACTTGGTACATTATGATTTCAGAAACAATTTAGAGGTAAGATTATTTTTGAAATTATGGGATTCTCAAGTCAGATTAGAATTGATTTCTTTATTTATATTATATTAAAAGAGCGAAGGGCCTTAGAAATGTTGTTTGAATTTTTTGCCCTTCATTCAAAGACTCTACAATAGATAAAATTGTCATTTACTATTTTTCTCGAATGATTATTTAATTATATTATGAAGGAAGTTCTAATATTTATGACTTTGCAATATTACCTTATATACTAATAATCTATACTATATTAAAAGTACGAAGGACTTTAGAAATGTTGATTGAACTTTTTGCCCTTCATTAAAAGACTCTGCAATAGACAAAACTGTCATTTACTATTTTCCTCAAATTTAATATACATAAACACTAACTAGATATATTTTTAATTCTCTCACCATAATTGTCTAATAATTACGCTTAGGTTTGTAACAAGGAAAGTCCTTATTCACTTTGATTTCTTTCCATGTTTGGACACTCCCTGTATAAGCGTATCTCCAAGAAAACTTGGAGACTTGAAGGTGTAGCCTATATAAGCTCATACTTCTGAAACTTATGTTCGTCCAATTTTTTGTTTCATAGTTTGTTTTGGTTTAATTTATGTTTAGCTTTTTTATTTTTGCTTTATTTTTTGTAGTATATTTTGATGAATTAATATCTAACAATATCTGACTTCCAATTTTAGAACTCCGCAGAATTTTCACTAATTTTCTTGCTTATGCTCTTCTTGTTTTTATAGGCAATCTAAAGGGTCAGCCGGTCAGGTATGCCTGATCATTCATTGCTTATGATGGGTTTCTAATTTATCTTTTTATTTTTGCTCTATTTTTTGTATTATATTTTGATGAATTAATATCTAACAATATCTGACTTTCAATTTCAGGACTCCGATAATATATTTTTTATAAAATAAAAACTGCAATAAAAACCATTGTTATTTTTGGCAAAACAAGAATTGCCTTATTTTTGACAAATAAAAACCGCCATAAAATATTTTGTGTATTCTTATATTGTTTGGTTTGTTTTGGTGTAGTGGATCATTGTGTGTCCAACTCTGTTTTCTTTCGGTAGCAGCGTCCAACTCTAACATTAAATACGTTGACATGTTATTTTATTTGTTTCGGTTTGATATTATTTTGGAATTTGAGGCCAATTAATAATAAAATTTAGTAAAGTTTTAATACGATATCATAGAACAATATAATTCCACATGCTTTTAAAGTTCTAAACCTATACTAATCCCATTGTATTCACGTCATTACAATACAAAACATCTATAAGCCGATCTTTTTAGAGGTAATTTTCGTCTCTTTCAGTATCAAATTTTATAAATTAGATTTCACTCTCTAACACAGCCAAAAAAAAGCTGCTGACAAATAAGAAGTTGAATATTTAATTTTGTTGCATATAGTTTTATCCAGGGATATTGTTCTGATCGCGTGATACGCATGTGACACATGTTGAGTAAGAGCCAACAAGGATTTAGGTAATTGAGATGTATAATTCTTCAATCAAGAGGTATGTGCCATGCTGATTAATCTTTTACTCACATATATAATGTGATTGTCAATCACCCAATTTTGCACAACATTAAACCCAAGAGCTCGATGGTTGCAATTTGCTAGAAGTTTGAAGGTTTAAGGGGTGAGTTAGCTTTAGAATTATAAGTTTGATATTGTGTTGGATTCCTTGATGATTTTATTGAATCGGAAACTTTGGCGTGTAAGTTTATTTGATTTATTTGTAGGTTTTCTCCATACATGTTTGACTTATTCTTGTGTTTGCAAGATCAAAATTTTGAACAATATAATCAAAAAGCAAATGTCATACGGTTTCAAGGTAATGATTTCTACCATCTTATTATTATTATTGTTATTATACTCAAATTTGGAGTGATTCCATCCGGTTCATATTAATCTTTCTGCCGAGGCTAAGAAGCAGCAGAAAACACTTGAGGGTTAAGTTACCACCTAATTCGTATGTCTTCTTCTTTAATATTTATTGCCATGAAGTTCCGAAATTGTTAGGAACTTTTGAATTTCTTGGAAGCCAACCCTCCAAAAGACAGTTTTAGTAAGTTTTTACTTTTATTTTACATTCCTCTAAATCTATGTGTTGCATCTATGTTCATTCTTCTTGCAATCTTACAAAGTGAAATTTACCCTTCTTTGTTTCCTTTATCAAAACTACTTAAAAGTTAAAATTTTAATCAAACACAAATTATAATTTTAAAGCATACCAAACAATTAATAGCCAATCATGAATTTTCGCCAATTTTCTTGCTTATGCTCTCCTTGCTTTTATTGGCAATCTAAAGGGTCAGCTGGTCAGGTATGCCTTTATGATCATTCATTGCTTATGATGGGTTTCTCATTTATAATAATACAGAGTGTGATTTGCGGGTTATAATTTTTTACACGATAATTATAATATATATTAATCAATATTTGGTGACTTCGCAGGTTATTGGACATGCTAAATTATATAAACCAATTGCTTCTTTCATTATTTGTAATATATGTCACTATGTCAGTTTGTGTGTGCGTGTTTCTCTATATATTTTTGGGATTGCAACTTAAAATAAAGTAGAGAGATTGTGACCCAGTGGGATGTTAAAGATCTGGTAATAGATTTATCGGTTAAGAGAAAAGGACGCTAATAGCGTGTACTTGAGCAAGTCAATGACAAGCGAGTTAAAAGCATGTTTGGCAAAGCTTATTTTTCTTCAAAAGTGCTTATTTTTTCTAATAAGTGTTTATTTAAAGAAAAGTGAGGTGTTTGGCTAAAGCTTTTCAAAGAAAATAAGTGTTTCTAAGGGTAGCAGAGAAAAATAACTTCTGCCAAAAACACTTTTGAGAAAAATACACCGAGAAACACTTTTTAAAAGTTTGGTCAAACATTCATTGTTGTCCAAAATTACTTTTTAAATTAACTGACCAAACACAAATTTTTATTCCCCCAAAAGCACTTTTTAAAATAAGTTGATTTTAAAGTCTTGGCCAAATTGGCTTTATTAAATCTAAAAACTTGCCCAAACAGACTATTAAATCTAAACATAAATTAAATAGTTTGACGAGGTAACGAACTTATACAAAGTACAATAAAATAAAGAAAGAAAAAAATGAAATTAGTTATTTGATATTCAAAGAGTGAATATGTCAATGTAAGGGTATCTGATTTATATTTTGAGATAATTTAAAAAATTAAGTAAATTTCAATGCTTAAAAGTATTCTACTTAATCTAAGCAATTAAAGAATTTTGATCAAAAGAATAAAGGTTTAAATATAAAAATAAAAGTTCATTTCTTGAATGTTTAAAAATAAAAAATAAAATTTATTAGCCAAGTAGTATCATTAATAAAACTATAACTCAAAATTACATGTTTAAAATAAAGAGAAGGAAAACCTTAATACTTATTACACGTAATTCAAGAACTAAGTTAATTTAATAATATTATTTTATCATTTAAATGAGTGTTGTATCTATTTTAACGTACATTGCTATTTCACATAAACAAAAATTTATATATATTTTTAATTTATTGACACGTGCAACGCCTAAAACTAGTATAATTAAATATCAATCCTAAACACTTAAAACCGACACCAAGTACTATATAAATGATTGCCGTGCCTACATTGTCCATAAAATTAGGTTTAAAGAGGTACGTTAATTAACTCAATTCCCACTTTTTATTTTTCTGTGCGTCTTCCTTCTCTTCATACTTCTCTTAGTTTCTTCTACTATTCAGTCATTATTGCAATTGTCTTATCTTTTTTGCCATATCAGTAGTTAATTTGATTTTGATATTTTATTACATTGCTGAAGTCTAATTCTGTTTCTAACTCCTTTATTGCTTTTGCTTTTGTTTTCCATCTCTTTTTTATGCTCTTTACTTGATATTGTCTCTATTAAGCACATCAATTGAAAAAAGCTAAATACTTATCCACACCAGGTATTTACATCAAGTCGATGCAATTTATTATATTTTAATGATTTAATGATTTAATGAAGTGAATGTATGCGTTAGTTAATCATGATTAAATGATAGTTTTATATATTCAAACACATATCATACATCCCTTGATTTGGTGTAAGCATCCGATGAGATAATTACCCTCACCATCCTTATTTAGTCTTATTGTTTTATAGTTTTAATAAATTAAAAGCACGAAAGCCCTTAGCGAAATGTTGTTTACCTTTTTTACCATTTAACTATAGTCACAATGGACAAGGTAGTAATTTGATTATTTTCTAATATTTAGAACATTGAAATCAATTAGAATTTTGGTTATAAAATCTTTCTTTATTTGAACTATAAAAAAACTCCTATTATTTAGGAATTTAAATTTCCTATATTTAGGAATTTGAATCAACCAAAATTTTTGTTCTTAAATATTTCCTAATTTAAAGAAAAGAAACTCCTATTATTGGGAATTTAAATTTAAAATAAGTAAGCTAAATAAACTCCTATATAAATCTTTTGCATAGAAGGCTAACAAAACAATTAACCTTCATAATCAACAAATCAAAATAAATATATTGTATCGCGATTAAGTGTTAAAAAGTGTATATGCAAGATAGTATATGTTTTACGTGTCTTGACTTGGTATAAACACTCGGTGCGAATAAATTTTGGTCGAAAATTACTCCCTTGAATCATTTTAAAAAATTTCAACTTTTAAAACATCCACTTGGGAACTCGATCAAATATAAATATTTTGTGGTTGAAGCTATGCGAAAATTATTGGGAAACAGAGTAATTTTATTTTAAACTTAATGTGAAATTTGATTGACTAAAGTCCAAGAACGCAACAATCGCATCTCCACCTTTAGTTTTTCAAATAGTTAATTTTGTTACATTCAAAGAGACAACAAAATATATCAATAGAACAATCTTTGATACTAAGTTTATTTAGATTTATTAATTAATCTGACATTAAATGTATGAAACTTAATATAATCATATTTCTTACTTACATGTATTTACTTTTTAGTATTCTTTGCAGACATACTAAGCATTTTAGTAAATTTAATATAATTGATTCAACTAAATTGTAAATCATAGCAGGTTTAGAAGATATTCAATTTTTTTTTATAAAAAAAAAACATAATTTGTTGTCACTCACTCACTCAAATGGTAAATTTGTTGTCACTCACATAATTTGTAACAAGTGAATATCCATATGTATTTTAATGTATATGTTACACCCCGTAATTTTTGTACGTTGAGATTCGTTAGGTATTAGCTATTCAATTGCAGACATCGGAGTTATTGGGGAGAAGATGCAAGATCATAGGTGCTCGTGTTACGATTACAAGAGTCCGAGTTCGCGTAACAGTTTATAGGAAGATTGAAAAACCAGTGAATTAAGGAGATTAAGCATCTGAAGCTTTGAAGGAAAGTTGGGCAAGGTTTGGTATGAAATTTTTTGTCTAACTAGAAGAAAGAATATGTTTTAGTATATTAAGAGTTTTGAAGTGAAACAAAAGTCTAAAGTGAAGTTCGGGAAGTCTAGTTTTCAACACAACATACCTCTTCTCAATAGGACGTCGGGGTAAGGAGATAGGGACGTTACAAGTTGGGCTGGCAGGCCAGAAAATGGTCTGCGCGAACGCACTGAACAAAATTTGAGGCTCAGATTCGGGATGAAGGTTATATTATAAGAATGTAATAATAACATATATATGACATCTGGAGACTATATGGGGTGAATTGGTTCATATGGCACTTGATGAAAAGCCCTCGCTGCGGCAAGCTAAGTGGGGCCCACATACCGGAGTTTTATAAAGGACATATGAAGAGACATACAAGTAGTACATGGAAAGTTGATCAAGTCCTAAGAAGGACCCATAAGCCAAATATGGGCATAAGCCCTCCAAAAGGACGATTTAAGGAAACATTTTCGGATGATCTTACTTGGAGGGGCCAAAACTATATTATAAGTTTGGAATTTGGAAAAACACAAAGAATGAAAGTTGTAGATAATTGAATTATCTTTCCAACCATAGGTCATGGGCCCTCACTCGATATCGGGATCAAGATTTATGACCTTTTTAATGAACGAAGGTGCAGTCAGAAAAAATAAGTCAGCGCGAACGCGCCCAAAGGGGACGCGAACGCGCTGAAGGAAAAATAAGTCGGTCCAGGCAGAACCTGGACCGCTATTTAAAGGGGGAGACCCCCTCATTTTCGTCCCAAACACACCAAGAACCCCTCAAATATTCTAGAAAATTCCCCAACTTTCCACCACCAACTTTTTAGCCCAAAACCAGGTATAATTCCCAAATTTCGGTCCAGACGGCGTATAGTGCAACTACAAAATTGTGTATTAATGCGCTGTGTCTTAAGCTCAAGGTGGAGGAGTGAAGATATAGCATTCTTATCGAAATAAAGGTATGAATCTCTTGCTATTAATGTTAATCTTAGTTTATTTACGGAGAAGGAGCTGTAAAATTGTTATAAAATGATTCTGTGATGGAAATATGGGACAAACACCATATGGGGTGTTTATGAAGTATTTTGGAGTTGGAAATATTATGGTTAATGTTGGTGTTGTTGTGATTATTGTTGGTTGTTGAATTGAGAATTCATGCTAGGCATATAAACAGGGGAGATGCTGCCCGATTTTCGGCAGAATATAGAATAGTTTGGTTTGAAACTTGGAATAAGTGTATGATGAAGAGGCTAACGTTAGTATAAATCCTCTTAAATGTAGACTTGCGAGCTTGGACAAATAAGCGTAGCTAATAGGAGGTGGACATGTATGTTAAGGCTCATCCCTTTCTTTTAAAGGCATGATTCCTATGATTATAATTCCATAACTGTTTCCATAGCCTCCTTATTTTCAAAAGTTAGATGTTTATGACTCCAAGGCATAACTCCTTTCCTAAAAATTCATAAATGTTTTCCAAAATGTTCGTATTTTCTAAATCAGAGGTTTGTGGCTCCGTGAGCTCTTGTGATAACAACGATGAGCCTTTTTCACAATCATAATGATGATGTCAAAGATGAGAATATTTTCCTACTTTGATTATGATGATGATGATCCCGGGTTTAAAGGTTCCAAGTTTACGATTTCAATGATGATATAAGAATGTTGAGCTATTCTTTGATTTCTCAATTTTATTCATGGATGATGACTATTTTTTTAAGATTCCAAAGTATATGAATTGACGCCTTATGAGATTTATGATCTTATTCTATGTTCTCTTAATGCTATTCTTCATTGATAGTCTCACCTTATAATAATTGTTCCTTCAAGGTGAGACAAAGCCATGATAATTATTCCATAATATAATCGGAGTTTACCGACCTTACGTCACTCCGATAGAGACATAACTTTTCTTGGGCTCTCATGCATGCTGCCTATATGATACATCAATATAACATATATATGGATCGGGCTGCATGTTCCGCAACAATATAATATATATATGGATCGGGCTGCACGTTCCGCAGCAATATAATATATATATGGATCGGGCTGCACGTTCCGGAGCAATATAATATATATATGGATCGGGCTGCACGTTCCGCAGCAATATAGTAAATATATATGGATCGGGCTGCACGTTTCGCAGCAATATAATATATATATATATATATATATATATATATATATATATATATATATATATATATATATATATATATATATATATATATATATGGATCGGGCTGCACGTTCCCCAGCACTAAACATGCATGGTACCCGCCAAAAAGGTACTCAGATGTACAGGTTACTCTTTTATCCCATGATATGCTCTATATTTCCATCCTGTTACTATTTATGCTTTGTATCTTTTACGATGTTATTGTTCATGCCTTACATACTCGGTACATTACTCGTACTGACGTCCCTTCTTGTGGAAGCTGCGTTCATGCCCGCAGGATCAGGTAACCAGTCGGACGATCCATCGCAGTAGGACCTCCCCTCAGCAGCAGTCAGTATGCTCCATTGATCCGAAGCTACACCCCTTTTGGTATGCTATTCCGTTGCGGATATCTATATGGGTACGGTAGGGCCTTGTCATGTCATTTCCACAGTTTGTATTCTATAGAGGTCTGTAGACAGTGATATGTAGTCGTGTTGTTATGCAGCCTCGTCGGCACTTATTTTGTTGTACAGTATATATGAAGTGGCCAATCGGCATGCGCTGTTACTCTGAGCATTTGTGTTTATATGTATGTGTTGGCCGTGGATTCCCGATATGGTGTCTCTTATGTTGATTGTTCGGGAGACAGTCCAGCTCAGTTACAGAGTGTATGGGCCCAGGATAGCCAGTGAGAGGTAAATACAGGCATAGGAGTGCTTGACCAACAATGGTCGGGTACTTGTCGCGGCTCATCGGCTTGGGTCGTGACAGTGTATTTCTGTTTTACATAATTTGTGCTAAGTTTGTAGCTAAATCTAACTTTTTCCCTGAAGTGTTTGTTGTCACTCACATGAGGTACGCGCTTTGGTCACGCGCAAAGCGCGTACGCTGAACTAGTACCTTATAAAATGCCGTACATTCATTTGATGTGTCCAGAACTTTATGCTTTAAGATATATTAAGGAGCCAGTTTGGACATGAGATATGGGATGAAATCATGTTTGGACATGCAATTTGGATTTCTTAAGTTGTAGTTTTTTTTTTATAAACATAAAAACCCCACAACTTGTGAAAACCATCAAAATTTTCCCAATTCTTATACAATCTTACCAAATGAGTAAATTATACTTCATAATAAAATTAATACGCTACTAGAAAGACCTTTCTAAAAAATACAACATCAATTGATCGAACTTTAGATCAATAAAAAGAAAAATTCAACATGAATAGTAATGTAACTACTCTTTAATATAATCCTCCCACATAGCACAAACAATATATCTACCTACTTTTGGTTGGTAAACATGATTGGTAAATATATCTACCAACTTATGAGTCTTTTTTTATAAAATATAAACGTATGGATTAAATTTTACATTTATATTTTTTAAAATCATGTCTTTTTAGATGATTTTAATTTCATCTCATGAGATGAAATCGCATGTCCAAACGCTAATTTCATCTAATGAGATGAAATTGCATGTCCAACCGCCTACTAAGTGTAAGCATCTAAAGCGAAATTGAAGTGTACCTGTATTTCAAGGTTTAAGCAGGGAAAAGGCAGAAATGAGTTGATATATTCAAATTTTTGTATAATAAGAACTGAACGCTAACTCATTGATAGAACATCTATTTCATATTATATTTTATAAAGTGTAAGACTTTTTTTTCTTGGACGTTTTTCCTCCAATTCTTTCTCCTATCCCCTTCCTTCAAAAGAGACAAGTCTTTTAAACTGTCTCGGATACGAATGAAAATATTTCTGATTTAATAATATTTTCCTTCCTTTAGAAATTAATTTCATATTTGGTAACCATGAATTATTGAAAATGTTTTTTTTTTTTTTTTTGAAAAAAAAATGCTTCACTTGAAGGAAGAAAATGACTTTCCCCTGTAATTAGCTGAAGTTCATTTTCTTTACAATATTTTAACTCTTATTCCAAATCACTTTTCTCAACCAATACTTAAAGAATGATGTTTCCTTTATATTCTAAAGTACCTCACCAAAACATTATCTTCAAATCGTAGAACCCCACTTTGTACAATTACCACATATCACATGTATACTATTATATTCAACCAATTAAATTATCTAAAAATGATTTCTAAAGGCAAATTAAAGCACTTTCTACAGAAAACATTTTCAAGAAACGAATTAATCAATCAATCCCCGGAAACAGCCGTCCTACCTTGGTAGGAGTAAGGTCTGCGTACACTCTACCCTCCCCAGAACCCACGTTGTGGGATTTCACTGGGTTGTTGTTGTTGTTGAATTAATCAATCAATCAATCAACTATACCACGATCCCTAAGAAAATTAGGGTTTGCGCGTTATCAAAACTTTAGATTTCTAATTATAAGATTAAAAACATTTGGAGTGTATTAAATCTAAAATAAAAGGACCAAAGAATGTTAAAAAAAAAAAAGCTACCTCCAAAAATTGCAGGAGAATGAAAATAGGAGGCGGGGGTGGGGGTGGTGGGAGGATCACTTTAATAAGGGGCAAAGTGACAACAAAAGGTAAGAATATTTGTGAGAAAGCACTACGGGAAAAAAAGCTAACTTAAAAAAAGTTTTAAAACAGATGATTAGTATACTTCGTACCAAAAAGGAAAGGATTTGATACGAGCAATTAAAAACTAGATTTTTTTTTTAAAAATATATATGAATATCCACATCTAATATATTACAAAATCCAAAAAGTTCCTTCATTAATTTTGGGAATCCAAAAGTGAAAGGTGTAATAATTCAACTCTCTGTTTTGAGCATATGCATCCTAATTTATGTTTCGAGTATGTTTATAAGTTGATATCACTATTTATGATTTGTTGAGATGATTTTGATTGAGACTCAAAATATTCAGACTAATTTGTAATCAAATTAAAACTGAAAAGCTCTTACTGATTTTACTTTCAGCTGGTACATCACTATACGAAGAATAATCTGTGAAAGCCGGACTAGTCAACTTATTGACCTTTGTAATCGCGGGTTGACTAGCCACACAAGCAGGCCAAGTCGACTAGCCCAGGTTCGCGATTACGAGGTGTATTTTTCCAAAAGCAAACGGTGCAAACCTAGTAAGATTTGCATTATCAACCTATTATCTGTGATCCTGATGTTTGCATTATGTATTTACGAAGAAGTGACGATGAACAATGTTATTTTTGGCGATTCTGCTAGTTTAGAAACAAAGGAGAAGGACATCACTGGAGGCAAGCACTGGGTTAGAAAAGCGATAAGTAAAAAATCTGCCCAAGTAGGATTTGAACCTACGACCAGCCGACGCTCTACCACTGAGCTACTGAGGAACAACATACTTAATGTTGGAAGCCGAATCTCGTTTTTTGGACCAACCTATGACCGGATAAAAATAAGTTCATCACTCTTTTTCACATATATCAGGAGAAAAGGTTACGATAGCATGCGCAAGCTCCTCCCCGGCCAGAGAGCCTCCAGGACAAGAAGGCGACGATCAACCATCCACTCTCAAGATTCTTATTGATCACAATTACGGAAAAAAGAACCCACAATTTGAATTTTATTTGGGCTAATATCGTCCTAGAACTTCAGAGTAATGATCTAGACTCCATCATGGTGGTTATACATGATTTACTTGAAGATTAATTAGTAAAATATGGATTTAATAGTGGGAAATTTGGAATTATAGATCTAAGCCTGCAAAAACTAAATCATGAATTTTCTCGTCTAAATAGATACCAAATGGAAATCTAATTATAAATTGAATTCTCGTAGTGTTATGGATAATCTGGATTTGTAATTTTTTCAAGGTTTGATCATGTTGTCCTTAGGTTGACTTTTAGGATTGTCTTTGACTATGACCATGCCTATAATTATGAAAATGGAGTTTAGTCATATTGTTAGATATTGTTTTTTTTAAAAAAAAAAAAATATAAATCGGAATCGTGTGGTGGATATTGGATGCAATAAAGATGTTTTAGAAGAATACTTTGTTTGAACCTGGGTAGTTTAAGAATTTTTTCTAGATTAGAACTTATACGACTTGACGAATATATATGCATAGGTGTAGACAACGAAATTTTACCGAATTTGGAATATGACTCTACAAGATGAGTTCAATGAGTTCAATCCATCTTCAAACTCTAAAGTCGCTTTAGTTTCTTGGAGGCTATTCTATCCTAAACCCTAGATCATTCTTATAAAAAGGGCACATATTCCCTTGAAAAGGCATTTCGAGTATCCCATAAACTCTAGAGATATTCACAAAGAGATCAAAGCATATCTCAAATATCCCATAAACTCTTGGGTAGTTACAAGGAGATCAAGATCTCGAATATCCCATAAACTCCTGGGATATTAATAAAGAGATCAAGGCATCAAATAATGTCTTTTACAAAACCCTGCCCGACGTTCTTCGCAATTAAATACATCACAAGGAGGTCGAAATCATCGTATGTTCGAGAACACGACACTAATGACCCTCGAATTACGGAGAAAAAATAGGAGAGAAGAATCAAGGGATGAACAGATTTGTACTAACAATTTTGATAAATGAAATTACTCTTTTATTTATTTTCTGATTGCAGTTTATTTTCTTTATCTTGAGAAAATTTGTTGCAAACAAATTGGCACGCCTAGTGGGACCAAATCTACCATTCATCTCTTCTCTCACAAATCAGATATGCCAAATCTGAAGCCACAAAACTGCAAAGATGGAAGCTCCATTTTTATGGGTACTTCAAGTCTCGACTTTGAGTTTCGGCAAGTCTACACTCCAACAAACCTTGAAGTAGGGGACATGTGTAGACAACGAAATTTTACCGAATTTGGAATAGGACTCTACAAGATGAGTTCAATCCATCTTCAAACTCTAAAGTCAATTAGGGTTTCTTGGAGGCTATTCTACCCTAATCCCTAGATCATTCTTATAAAAGGGGCACATATTAGCGTGAAAAGGCATCTCGAGCATCCCGTAAACTCCTGGGATATTCACAAAGAGATCAAAGCATATCTCAAATATCCCATAAACTCTTGGGTATTTACAAGGAGATCAAGATCTCGAATATCCCATAAACTCTTGGGATATTAATAAAGAGATCAAGACATCAAATAATGTCTTTTACAAAACCCTGCCCGGCATTCTTCGCGATTAAATATATCACAAGGATGTCAAAATAATCGTATGTTCGAGAAACACGACACTAACGGCCCCCGAATTACGAAAAAAAAAATAGGATAGAAGAATCAAGGGATGAACAGATTTGTACTCACAATCTTGATAAATGAAATTACTCTTTTATTTATTTTGTGATTGCAGTTTATTTTCTTTATCTTGAGAAAATTTGTTGCAAACAATAAGTACTAGATTATGTTAGTAGTTCTATTTTTGCTTCTTTTTTCACACTTGTGCTTTTTATATCTCCACTTTAAATAAGAATAAGGGGGTAATAGGTTACCCGTAAAGTATAAGTGTGAACTTGACTTTTTCGGACAAGTTCAGGGTGCACTATGTCTTTTGTCCCTATTAATAGGTTATTTGTGCATATGAAATATGCTAGTATATTGTTATGTATGTATGATACATGCTAAATAACATTATGGAATCCATATATGTTTATTTACATGTTTAAACGGGATATTTATGCACGTTGCTTATGTATATTGATTTACATATTTGGCTCACGTTGGATATATTAGAGTATGTTACTAGTGTGTGAATTCACGTCTCGAGTTATCAGTTGGTGAGCTTGTGGATTCACATCTTGTTTTGTGTACGGATCAGTTCCTCCATCATTAGTCCTTTGTCTTAGGCAATGTGCACACATTTTATTCGGCATGCCATTATTTGTAGAAAGTTGTGATTTGTATGGTTCATCATTATATGCTTTTCTACTCAAAGGGGAATCCAAATTTGATGTTAATGAGTTCGGGATTCTAGTTATTATAAGTTATTAAGTTCTAAATTAATAATTTGTATATATTTTGTATACGGTAAAATCCGTAGATACCAAGTGAACGTATCAAAAGATGACACGTGGTGATGATGACATGTCAGATTCGAGTCAGCAAGCAAGGGGCTCTGGGAAAGCATGCGACGCTCCGAATAAGTAATGTGGTAACCGCTATCGGAGACAAAAACTACAAAGGGCCCGGAGAAGCATGCCAACTCACCGGTCAAACGTCATTCAATGCACAACCGTTACAAGAAATCCCAAGTTTTCCGAGTCTTAAATGGCAGTAATACATTTTATTACCATTCATTGTCACCCCTTAATTACCTTTTATTGCAGCATTAATATTAGTAATTAAGGGGGCATGATTTGTGAATCATGCATCCTATAGCTCTAGTATAAATAGATGTTCTCATTCTATTGTAAGACATCTGAAATCAGATTACAATACTACATACTCACTTTGTTCTCTATATTCTTTTGTTCCGAATTCGAAGTGTTCTTAAGGGCTGAGTGTTCAACCGGAGTCAGCCTCATTAAGAGATTCCTCCGAGCTCCTACGGCCCAGGCTTATTTTATTACATCATAGCTTTACATTTACTTGATTTAATTGCTAATTATTATTACTTTACGCTTTTCTATAATAAATCAATTCATGTATCATTTAGACCACTTAACAAATTCAACTGTACCTTTTTTGGGATAAACATATTTAATAAATTTTTTAAGACAAGTACAAAATTTGGACTAGAGTTATTGAGTTGGGCCGAACCCATAAACAACACACCGGTTCCGCCCATATTCTTACTGAGCATATTGTTATATTCTACTTGATTTGGTGCATGTTGTCATGTGCTTTATATGTGTATCAATTGTGCGCGACTTACATTGAGATTATGTGAAAAGTATTATTTCGTATCGATTATAATATATGTACAATTTATAAAAGATTATTTTTATATTACGCCTTTCGTCACAACCTTACTTGCAAGGGCATATGATACTGAAGATTTTTTGGTTTTCTTTTTCTTGAGGGGTTTATGGGGAATGTGGGGTTTAATAGTGAGGATAAAAGGTGAAAGAGCAAAAATTTGAGCTAGTTTTATTGATGATCACCCAATTTTTATTTTATTGATTTTTTTTAGTAATGAAAAAGTTACTTAACTTTAACCATGTGTCGTAAAAGTCACTAAATATACTTTATAACAAAAAAAATTACTCAATTGTAAGCATAAAAAAAGTCAGTAGGAGGAAATAAAAGAGAGGTACGGTGACAATTGAAATAATATTACTTTTATAATACTTGAAGAAAATTAAATGTTTTTTGGTCATAAAAAATTATTAGTGTGACTTTTCATGATACTTAGTCAAGGTTAATAGCTTTTTTGTTACAAAAATAGATTAATGAATTTGATGCAAATTAAAAGTTGAATGATCATCCACGATTCAACCAGAAATTCGATAAGAAAAAGGACATTGAGCGTAACTCAACCTCAAAGGTAGCTCATTTGGTAAGTATTCTCCAAGACTATATAGTTAGACCAAGTCCTCCATCCACTACTGATGTGGGAATCGAATCTAAAACCTCATGCACGTCCAATTTTACCAATTGAAGCATGGACAAAATAATTCGAGGACACAATATCGGGTAATAAAAAGTTATGATGGGTTTAACTTTGATAGCTTGTTTAAGAAATAAGTTTTGAGCATGACTCAACCAAAAAAGCTGGATAATAAAATGAAGATTTTCTACGATCGTATAAGTAGACTAAGCCTCATTTGCTTGCACTTAATAAATGTCTTGTTCTTAATCATTCAGATTTCAGTAATATGTTTGTTTTAGGTCTGAATCTTAATAATTCAAATCTCAATCATCAAGTATGTCTGTTTTTTTCTCCTTTTTTTTTCAACCACTTAACGGGTCTAAATATGAAGGATTAGGATATTTAATAAAATTTTAATATTATTGAGATGTGTATTCAAAGATCTCTACATATATGACCACTTTCACCGCTAGCCGCCGCCATCCACCATTATCAACTATTGTCACTGCGGCCGACAAGTATTAACTATCACTGTCACCAACCACAACCACGGTGTTTGGGTGTACGAACAAAGTACCACATTGGTAGCTGAAAAAAAAAGGAGCTACTTATAAGGTGTTGGATACTCTTAATGATGTGAGGCCTTTTTGGGGGTAACCGTGCGGGCTTGGCCCAAAGCGGACATTATCACATCATGTTCAGAGTGTCTTTGGGCAGTTTAGCCCAACAACTGGTGTCAGAGCCAATGGTTTGGCGGGACGAGTATGAAGATGGCGGAGTGTGGCGTGGGGCCCGGCTTAGTGCCTTTGCCCATCTATGGGCCGATTGACGATCTTTACCCATAGCTTTGAAGACGCATACACAACCTTTGAGCTTCGGTGACCGTAAATACGCTGACGATGTGGGTGGCACACAAACATGTTGAATCTCTGACCCGTGAATTATGGAAATGAGCCATGTGGAACTTAGTTTGAGGGGGAGATTGTTTGGGTGCGCGAACAAAGTACCACATTGGTAGCTGAAAAGAAAAAGGAGCTACTTATAAGGTGTTGGATACTCTTAATGATGTGAGACCTTTTGGGAAAAACCGTGCGGGCTTAGCCCAAAGCGGACAATATTACATCATGTTAAGAGTGTCTTTGAGCCGTTTAGCCCAACACACGGTTGCCACCAATCATAAAGTCAATTGTTACTAATAATAGCCACCATTTATAACCATCACCGCCGACTACCATTACCACAACATCCATCAATCACCACCAATAATCTCCTCAATCAACCTCTGTTATCATTCACCCACCGTTAGCTATTGCTATCATCCACCACAAGGATCAACTAACACCAGCGTTAACCACTACTATCAGCCGACATCACCACCTAACTACTACCCACAATCATACAATCAGCCAACACCTTAACCAGTCGGCACCGATAACCATGACTAGCCATCATCGCCATCACCAACCGTCGTATAATTTTTTTAAAAATATTTTATTGATATTGTATTAGATGAATTTAGTATTTTATTGAAATTATATTTTTATTGATATTTAAATAAAGATAAATTTTATATATTCAGATGTTGAGAACATACATTATTTTAATTATTTTCAAATCTCAATATAACATTTTAATATTTAGATATACGTTTAAATTTAAATATCTTAATTTAATACATATCTTAATATTTAAATATAGATTTAAATTCGAATATCTTAATCTTCCCCCATCCACTATGTACGTGGGAATCTAACAAAATTAACTGGGAATATCTTTGGTACAACTGGAATTACCAACAAGATGCAGTTACAAGAACAAAATCTGCAACTCCAATTCCTCTTAGGTGACAGTTGTGATTCAGAGGTCTATTTGACCTTTTCTCTTTCCAGTATTTTTCTATATTCTCTCTTTGTTGGAATACTGTCACATTCTTAGTGGCTGATTTCTCAAGGAATCTTCACACATATCACCACCATTAAGGCACTACACAAGTAAACCTTTTTAAAACTATTCAATCATGCAGCCTTGTCATAACTATCCATACCTACCATTTTATCCACATTTAAATAAAGTGATATAATATAGTAATATATTAAAGTATAAATTTATCCCATTATCCAATCAACACCATCACCAATAATAACCCTACTACTCACACAAACTTTAATTTGGGAATATTTATTGATGGTGGGTGTACAATATTCAAAACTAGTTCATCACCCTTTGTCATGATTTAACCATTTCTAGAACAAAATTTTCGTCCAATTATATTCCACCATTTAGACGTTTAGGGTTAACCAATCACAACTTTTTGTAGCTTATCTGGAAAGTATAAAAGTCTGGTGAGCCTAAACCATCATTCCTTATTTGGGTTACTCAAGTCTTTATCAAGCTTATTATGATCAAAATTTAGACTATATTGATTTTGACAAAGACCATATAGAGATGAAGTTTCCTAATTGCAGTCAACTTAGTAGTATCGGAACAAAGTTGTCCTGAAATTAATTTCACATCTAATATACAATAGGTAATACCAAGGTTTTTGTAAAATTCATACCGATACTAAATAACACATCTCACCAAAACACTAGATAAATGTAATCCTAAATTTTATATTAGGATTATTATCCTAATCTCAATAACCAAACAACATCTTAAGGTCCAAATTGTTTCTAATTGAGATATTGAAGGAAGAAAAAAGTTGACGAACATGTAAAAAATGGTTCCAAATATTATTGATTTTGACAAACTGAATTTGTTTCAAGATAATTGACATTTAGAAAAACAAGAAATTATTCATAAATATACTTTTCTATAGCTAAAGAGGAAAAATAAATACTATATAAAAAGAACTAAGGGGTTAATTGAAAATTAGATTCTAGAAGATAAGCTACAACATATTGGAACAACAGAAAGCTGAGCTCACGGCATATAGAATTTTCTCTTCTCGCATCTCCTGTGGTCCAAAAATTCGTTGAGACTTTGGCGTAACTTTTATTCAAGAATCCAGAGTACTGTCATATGTTTTAAGTAATTTTGAGTTTTTTTTTTTTTTTAAATATATATTCTTGTGGATAATGAGACGTTAAATACATATGCTTTTAGTTACTAGAATATTCTTAAGCACTCCAACGAAACATAACATAACTATATAGGTGTAATATAATATCAGGAATAGGCCGGTTAAACAAAAAAAGAATCAATATAATCTACAACAACAACAACAACATACCCGGTATAATCCTACAAGTGGGATTTGGGGAGGATAAGATGTACGCAGTCCTTACCTCTATCTTTGGGATAGAAAGGTTGTTTCTGGTAGACCGGCTCAAAAGAAATGTAAAAGAATTGATATAATCTATTCCTTACTATTAAATTTAGTCTAATTAACCTTTAAAACAAGAAATGTATTCGATAGGAGGTACTGTATGGAAGTACTCTCGCTTAACAGATTAAAGGTACGCCCGAAAATTGTTTTAAGGGAACATATAGAAAGGCCGGCGCAACTCAAATAACTCATAATTTTACAATGATAAATCAATAAATAAATAAATAAAGCGTGAGGGTAGATTTTTGAAAGTAAAAAAACATAGTCCAAATCACGAAAAGAAAACATAGTACAATATGAAAAGAACTCTCCAAATTCCTATATAAGTAGTATTATTCGTGGTTAAGTACAACAAGAAAAAAGTACTAAAAAATTTCATGTATTTCAACTCATGTCTTCTTTGGTCCCTCTTATGAACAAAAGATTTTGATGGGATTGTGGGAAGTTGATGTGTTTTGAAAGAAATATTGGAAGAGTCAGAGGTATGAAGGCAACAGAGAAATAATTAATCTATAGTGCTATCCATATGTTAGCAGCAACATGGCACAATGTCCTTATCTTGAACACAAGGGACAATATTTGCAGAAAAGGTGCCTAATAAATGGGACCAGTGGCTCCTGCGCCCACAACATGTGATTTTGCTCTTGTATTATTCTTATACTATGTGCTATCCATTTTCTTTATGTTATACTAGTATAAATTTTTTCTTAGTTTAAAATTGCCCCATAAAGTTTGTTTTCCTATTTGATATATTAGATAACAAAATCATAGGATGTAAAGGAAAAGAACTTAAAACTAAATGTAAATAATTCATGATGCTTTCTATACTCTCTTTACTTCAACTCAAATAACATTTTAATTTACCTAGCAAAAATATTTTAATCGACACCACTCCTGTCAGATAGGATGATAACATAAAAGGCACTCCACCAAACTAGAGTATATACGCATCAAATTGATTTACCCTAGCTAGTTAGTTGATTGATGGATCCACAAATTGGTGAGCACAATTTAATTTCAATACCATGGTTATTTGCTGAGGTTTCTCAAATTGAACATCATTCAGTTTGTTTTTATTTGTTCAAAATTTTCATTATCTCATAAACTTTTTTATACGTCTCACATGTACAAACGACAAACACATCAATATCATAAATAACATTTCTGATCCAGACATCTTTAAATTAATTATTTCCAGTACTTTTCGCCATAATTTAATCTATTCACTAAATTTCTTCCTGTTTCATTATATACAAAGCTGATGTCTTTTCTTTTCTAAGCATGACTTATGCAATAAACATTACTAAGGTTTTTTTTACTCCCATTCCTCAATGACCCACATCAAAAAATTTCCTTTTGTTATTTATGAGAAAAAATATTTCACATGGTAATGGTACAAACTAGAAACCTCGTAAGACCTAAAAACACAACAAACAAAAGTAGCAGACACGTATTTCCCCTTATCTTTTTACCAAACGTTGTCAAACATTGACTTTACTTCCACCACATGTACAAAATTCGTCTTTCACATTCATAAACTAAAATAGAAAGAAAAGAAGCAAAAAAACAGGTGTTCAATAAAACCGAAAGAAAAAAGAAAAATAATGAAAAAGAAAAAGTCATGAAGCTGAATTTTCTGCCGCCTTCTAATTAAGTTTGACTAGTTTTCAAACCTTAGATTAACGTAACTATCAGCAATATTCACCCAGAAAGAAAGACTATTAAGTGTTTGACCATAACTCTTTAATATGGCCATTAGTTAACACTTTCTAATGTCTCCTCCTTTTATTAAACACTTTTTTTCTACATCAAATCGTCAATTATATTAGCTAGGAAGAAAGATTCTTTGACTGACCAATATTTATTCTTTTCTTTCATTATCTCAAGCCCTGATGACAATGATAATCTAAGCTTATAAGTTCGAATTTCTGAAATTTCATAGTATATGTTTAGCCACTAAGCTTTTCTTTGCAAAAACTTTTATTGCTACATAGTACGTATGTACACCACGTATTCGTACTATGCTGCCAAATGGTCCGGACCCGAGTTGGGAAATGGGCTGGGCCGGAGCATTTTTGGCCCGGAAACCGGGACCGTTTATGGCTCGGTACATCGTAACATTTTTTCCGTAGCCAATTTTGCTTTTTTTTTTTGGAAAATGACACGAATATACCACTTTAAAAACATATTGCCAGTGTAGCCAAAAATTCAAATTGATAACCAGTAGGTCACTTTATTTGCAGATATGCAAATATACAACACAACTTCAAATTAATTCATTGATCTTGGATATTCCTTCCCTTTTTTATAATTCATTCAAATTTGATACTCAAACATCTGAAACTGCTAGTGACAATATTTCACCTGTATTTTAATTTCAGAAGTTCAGTATTTATAAAGATTAATTGTTAAACCAGTATTTGCAAATAATATTTAAAGACCAAACGCTCCCTAATCGCACTTTTAATGTCTAATATTCTTTGTCATTTACAAAAATCAAAAGCGTGGTTGACGTCAAAAGGTTACAATTTTTTAATCATATACTATAATTTTCCTTTGGAAGGTGCTAGATTTTTCTTTTTCATTTGACATAATTCACGCATTTGAAGCAATTTCTGGCCTCTGAAGAGGTCATACAATTAAATTTATTGAAACAACTAGATTAGATAGACTACATAAAAAAACAATCTAGTTATTTTCAAGGATCAAAACTGAAATCACATTCCACTAATGTGTTAACGGATGTATATTTGTTTGAGAGTCGTAGGCTATTTTGACTTGAGATAGGGATAAATCACCTATCTAATTTAACCCAAGATTCCAACAACTTCCATATTTTTAGTGAATTGGTCTGGATTATTGGTGCTATCACTTTTTTTAAATAATATTTAGAATTTGCATGACAAAAGCATGTTTCCGTTTTTCCTTATCAATAACTCGTCACTGCCTAGCAATTAGTATACAACAAAATGCGTTACATACACTTAGTTGGATTAGTTAAGCCAATTCTTGTGGAATTCAAAACCCTACCCTAAAAGAAGTTAATTAATTTTCTCCCTTAAGTATAATAATAAGGTTCTAGCAAGGGTTACTCTTCTTTTTGCTGCTATTGCACTAACGAGTCGACGACAAATAGTGGAGTATATAGTACTTACTAGATGCAAATGCCCGTGCTAGCACGGGCCCAACATTATATCGTCTTTTACTTATTAATGTGTTTTTTGTTACTATTTCCTGCATGTCGAAAAAATTATTTTAGTATGATTTGACCCGGAATTTAAAAAGAAAAAAAAAAAGAACTTTTAAAATATGTGATCCAAAACAAGCCTTAGATATTTGTGTGGTTGTAAATCATCTCATAACGTTAAATTATTTCTAAATATAGAGATGTGTATCTTTTTGGGACAAACTAATAACGAAAGTAAGACAATTTTTTGGGACATAGGGAGTATATCTGTTGTTTATTTTTACTTAAAATCTATTTTAGAAATAACGATATGTTTTTATATTGATAACAATTAAGTTTAAACAGGAAAAAAATAAACTTTAAACTTCTCATTTTATCCTTTTAAGGAGTTTAATAGACACAAAAATATTAGGCCATAGTTAAGAACACAAGCTTCCAAAAGTTCTATAGTTACATAAATAATATGACATGTTTAATGCCACAACTTTTAAAAGTTTTTTTATTTTTTTTCTTAAATTTCCTGTTGAGCCATACAATGTTAAACAAACTACAGGTAAAACTTAAGCTCACGAAATGTTTATATCAAATAATATTAATCTACAATGATTAAGAGATTTAATGAGGTAAAAAGTATAAAATTATATGTATATTTTCCTTGAGTTTGTCCTATTTAGAATATTTATTCATATTATAATTTTCCATGTTACCAATACTGATATAGTTAGATTAGCTCATTTGAAATTTTGAATAGTATATTTATTATAGTACTAAAAATATAAAAATAAAGTCATCTATAATGACTAATTAATGATATTTGCATGAATAATCTGTGGGTCCCCTGATATGATGATGTTGAGACATGTATGAGACGCTCCAAGCAAATCATAAAGTTAACGTGGAATAAGCATGAGCAGAGAACAAACTTACCAATTAACTAAAATGACTAAAATGGCATTAACAAATAAGTTAATCAAAGTAAGAAAATGCAATGTAAGTGGATCCCTCGGATTCAACTGAGACATCTAGCAGGTTTGAAATGGATAAACAACTGGGGACCCACAGGTACAATAACTTTTCCACTGGTACAGGAATAATTAAAGTAAAGTGGTGGGGTTTTCTTGTACACCATTGTGCTTCTAGCCTCTTCTATATAGAGCATTGAGCGAACATGTGAAATTGGACGACAATCTTGTCCTTCAAACTCTTGCTTCTATGTAGTAGAAATTTTGACAAATGAGAAAAGAGCTAATATAGAAATATTTCAGGCTTTGAAAGGACATAAGTTATTATTCCATTATTCCTATTTAAGGAAATAAATAAAGTTAAATTACAATTTTCCAAACCCTCTTAGTTGTTTTAATTATAAAGCATGACTTATAAAACATTATGCAGTCTAATTTTATTATTTGGGAAATGGTGCAAATTTATCCCTGTATTTAAGCGAAATTATTTAATTTTCCCAATTAGACTTTTGGTTCAATCATATCATCGTCATTAACAAATAGTTTCGTATTTGTCCTTACAATTATGGAGATCTGACGCAAAATGGATAAACTTTATGTGTCCAAATGTTTCTAGAAAAAAAGACTCATATTTATCCATCAACTTTTAAAAATTAATTACCCTCCGGTTGGAGCACATGAGACATCAAAGACAAAAATAAGACTTATTTCACCGCCGCGTAAGATTAGATCAAAATTTTAACAAAGGTATAGCACAAAAATAAATGTGACCCTTTTTTACTTTACTCGTTCCTCGAAAACTATTTAAATTGGAGTGTATAATTGTCAGATTATCCTTATCGTGTTGTGAACTTGAAGTTCCCACATCGCTCGCACACGGGATTGTGTGCGTGCTTATAAGCAGGGCCTGAAGCCTTTACTTGAAGACGCGTTTTAAAGCCGTGAGGTGCGCCAAAGCGGACAATATCTACAAGCTGTTTATAACACGTTATCAGCACGATGCTCGCGATGGGAGGGTGTGTTGTGAACTTGAAGTTCCCACATCGCTCGCACACGGGATTGTGTGCGTGCTTATAAGCAGGGCCTGAAGCCTTTACTTGAAGACGCGTTTTAAAGCCGTGAGGTGCGCCAAAGCGGACAATATCTACAAGCTGTTTATAACATATCTGTTATAGTAGAAAACATGTATTATTATCAAAATTATAAGTTCCTACAATTTGTAAAAACTTATCTATAAATATTTCTTCAATGACTTGATAATATAAGAATAATTTATATGAGTATTGACAATGTACTCCCTCCATCCCAAAATAAGTGTTATTTTAGCAAAAACAATCTCAAAATAAGTGTGATATTAGGAATTCAAGATAAAATTTAACAGGTGTTTCCAAAAATGTCCTTAACATTAAAATAGTCCTCTTTAATATTGCTTAATTCTCAACAACTAATAAATTGGAGTGCGTTAAAAACTCCGCATTATATTTATTAATATTTTAATGAGCGTGATTTTTGTTAACGTGAAACTTATTTGGAACGGAGGGAGTATATAATTTTAAGATACGGTTGTAAATAAAGAAGCTCATTACTCCCTCCGTCACATATTACTTGGTCACATTATTAAAAATATATGTCCCAAATTATTCGTTCATTTAGAAAATTAAGATAAAATTAATTAAATTTTTCGCATCTTAACTTTAATATTAAATGTTCTTGAAAATAGTCAATATTGATTAGAATGTATTTATTGGAGAGAGATAGAAATAAGATAGTAAAATATATTTTTTATTTATAATTTTTTAAGAAATGTGTAAAAAGAAAAGTGATAAAGTAATATGGGACGGAGGAAGTACATAAGTACAAACCGCATCATTATTGCTGATTACAGCACTGCTCAGTATTTGACTCGGTAATTGGAGTGATGTTTCGGAGGAAGGAGTTCAACCAAAGTGTCTTTTGGGCATTGGACCAAGTCCAGTTCACCTAACTTTTTCTTTTAGAAATGATTATTTGTGCAGATAAGTTGGTACAAACTCTATAATTAGTAGTACTTCTCTTTCTTAAAACAAAGAAGATATTGGCTTAGGAAGTTGTACCTTTTAAGTCGTTCGTTTTTCTCGAGAAATATTTACTCCCTCCGTTCATTTTTATTTATCCTATTATTTTAAAAATAGATTTTTATTTTTATTTGTTTATTTTTACATATCAAGAGAAAAATAATTTATTTTTTTGTTTTGTTTAGCATTAATTACTCATTTCAAATCCGAAACAATTATACACCAATTAATATGATTAACATGGTAAAATATACATTTTATTTATTATTTCTTAAGGGATATGCAAAGTCCATTGTGGACAAATAAAAGTGAACGGAGGGAGTATCGTGAGCCTAAAATTAATATCCTATTCTCAAGGGGGCAAAAATTGACAATTAATTTGAAAATATTCTTAAATAGGAGTTCTCTTGGGGCATTTAGCATTAATTGCCCTTTCTAGGCGGTCATGTTACTTTTGTTATTTTCTTCCTGATTTTACAATCATGAACCATTCTTCAGTTTTAATATGACAGGGAAAAATCCAAGTTCAGAATCATGACTCAATCTTTCATGGGATTTGCTGAAGATGTTTTCTGATTAGAATAGTTGTCTCTATAAATTATACGAGTAGTACGTTACTTAATGTAGACAAGAGGTATAGTGAACCGAACCTAATCTTGATTTTCTTTTGTAACTACAAGAACTACAACTTAATTTTTGTGAACAGACTCTTTATATCCATTAATCTATTGTATAACTTTGATTAAAAATGTGATTGTATGTTCAAAAGAATCAAAATAGAAGTTTCTTGGAGCCTGTTTGGATGGGCTTAAAAAAAGCAGCTTATAAGCTGTTGCTTATAAGCTACTTTAGATAAGCTAAGTCAAACGGGCTCAATTAATTTTTTAAGCTTATTTTAAGCATAAAATGACTTTAAACTGGCCAATCAAACATTCAAAAAAATTAAAAACAGCTTATAGGTAACTTATAAGCCAATCCAAACGGGCTCTTGATGTGGACCTTAGAGACATCACTGTCCAAAGTATTGAGTCAAATATTGTAGAGGACGAATCGACTACACTTTTGACCTGTGTTCATGCATTAATGATTCATCAGCTGTCATGAGGTTTTGGATTATTTTTGATAAGTTGATTCACGATCAACGGCCAACATTGAATTGAAGGAAAGAAATCAGACAAGTTTGGACTTTTGTAGTATAAATAGCAAGGTCTTGGTGGGGTCTGTTTATCGAAACTTGTGAAGAATTATTGACGCCTGGGACTCTCTGTTGTTAAAATACTTGGTTTGGACCCTGATAATGATGATTCATAATAATTACACCTAGTAAATACGGTAGTTCTCAAATTAGTTTACGCTAAATCATACTTCCTTCCTTCTATAATAAGTGTCATTTTAGCTAAGTTTTTTTGTCTCATAATAAGTACTTCTTCTGTTTTAATTTATTTGAACTTATTTTCTTTTTAGTCCTTGTCAAAATGAATGACCTTTTTCCTAATTTGGAAATAAATTCACTTTAAGAATGATTTACAACCACACAAATTTTCAAGGTTTATTTTGAACCACAAGTTTCAAAAGTCTTCCCTCTTTCTTAAATGTCGTGCCCAATCAAATGGGTTCATATAAATTGAAACGGAGGGAGTATTACCTTAGGATACCAATGCATATATTGACTAATTTTTTTCCATTTTTGCCCTTGGACAAAAAATTGCAAATTTCTTTATTTAAGGCTAAAAGTTGGATTCACAATGTCAAATTTTGGTTTTCACGTGAAAATGAAAGTTTTCGCCTATGGAAGATAGGAATAGTAAGAGGCAAAAGAAGTAGTAGTACTCTAAATGATGATGGTTGGATTCCCAATATCAAAAGATGAACTACTTGTGCATGCTCTAATCATCAAGAGAATTTTTTTTTTTTTTTTACATAAGGGTAATTTGGTAAACTTTACACTTTATCATTAATTTCTTAATATGCGAGTTTTTGGCTAAGGTGACACTTATTATGAGATGGAGGGAGTACCATACTTCTTTCCAGTTTATAATAAGTGTTCGTCCATTAGGTTTTTTATTTTAGTTTTAAATAGATGTTCACTTACATAATCAAGAATGAATGATTTTTTTTTTTAAAAATGTGTCCTTATTAAGCGCTAAGTGACCAAATCTCAAAGTGTTAAGTAATAGTAAAATGTCAATTTTAATTAAGGGTAGTTTAATCAAAATATATATTTTCCCCCGAGAAATCAACATTTTCTTAAGGGTGTGTTGAAAGCTAAGTGGACACTTATTTCAAACCGGAGGGAGTAACAATTTATTGCGATTAGGTGATTTAATTAAGCGAAAGTATACATATACTCTTTCGGTCTTAAATTATTTGTGTATTTCTCTTTTATACGTCCCTTCGGAAAACATAATTAGTAGTTTTTTTTTTAATTTAAATTACTTTACTCTATATGTCTTAAAATATAATCTCTTTTCACTGAATATTTACTCTATTTACGTGCAATCACCACCATAATTGTAGTGTTTGTAGTCCTCCAGAACAATTATTACTAAAGGTAAAATTGAAAAGCTAATTAATTATGTTTTGAACTTCAAAAATGAGAAATAATTTGAGACAATAATTTTAAAAAGCACGACAAATAATTTGAGATGAAGAAAGTACTAGTATTAGATATTAATAAGTTTTACCATGTGATTGACCCATAAAAATGTGAGGTGTTTGTCCTGATGTTCTTATCGTGTTTGATTTTTTTCTTTTTCGAAAGAGAATGAAAAAAAATAGACTGTAATTGTTTTTTATTTTTAAAATGATAAATATAAATCTCTTTCATATTGACTAATCTTTTTTTGGAGAATATATTTTTGACTTCTTAAAATTGAGGAATGTAGTCTTTTAGGATTAGTGTGACACCCATAACGGAGGCAGGAAGATGTGAGCGGATCAAGCAAGACTGACAAGCTTCTGAGATAAGACAAGCTTAGGCGAAGAAATGCGCTAGCAAAATGAATAGCTTTATAAGGCATAACTCAAGTTCACATTGTACACGCACTTTTCACACTTGATGTGGCAGAGCCCCAAAGAAAAATGTGTGCGGGCCGATTCATCTACACGCACTACCCTATATTTGATGTCGATTCATCTACACTTATGTTCCTAGTAGAGGAAGTCAACTGCTTGCTACTAGGAGTTGTGTGAGCGGTATGATGTGTCGTGAAATTACAGCACGTTTGATGCTAATTCCTTGGACTTTTGTGACTCTTCAAGTACTTTTGGTGTTACTTTTCTTGTGTTTGTGTCGTTTTGAAGGATAAGATGTTTGGAGAGCATAACAGAGCAAAATGGAGCAAAACAGGCCATGGATATAGGAGAGCATGACCTGCGAACCGTAGGTCATGCCTGTGAGACGCAGAAGGTGACAACCATTTTGGTAAATTTGAGAAATTGGAAGCAGCACCTGCGAGACGCAGGTTGCACCTGCGAGAACATTTGATGCAGCAAATGCTGCCACCACACACAGTGAAGTTGCACAACCTGTGGAAGTTTGGCGTAACCTGCAGTTCGTAGGTTGCACCTGCGACACCACCTACGGCTCGCATATTATGCACGCAGGGGTATTTTTGTCCAAAGCTGGTGCACGTTTTTGGGATGTTATAAATACTCCCCTAGGGTTTTGAAAAGGGGATTCTCTATCCAGTTTGTTGTCTCTTAGTATTAAAAGCATTTAGTGTTGGTTGTTGAAGACTTTAAGAAAAATCTTGTACTTTTGCCATCATCTTCCATTATCTTTGTAAGCATTATGAATATTTACTTTACTCTTGTCTTGTATTTAATGAAAATGAGTAGCTAATCCCATTAGCTAGGGTTGTGGAACCAAATGTGTTTGTCATGTGATTGGGTATTTGTATTCGAATTATATTTCCAAAGGTGTTTTCTATTAACTCTTCATGCTTGAACTACTTTTAATGGTGACCAACATTATTTGTGCCTAAGTACTTTTGCTTTGCTTGGAAAAGAAAGTAGAAGTTAGGAAAAGAGTTAAATAGCAAGAATTTGGATCTTTAAACCCATCAAATAGCTTGAGCTAAGAATAGGAAAGCTACTTGAAACTAAAATGGGTGTTCACATTTGTAACATTCTAAGGCTTGAAAAAGCTTAGTAATGAGATTTACCAATTTGGTTGAAAGACTTTCGGTAAAACTAAGCAACCCATTGTTTACTACACCTAAGCATATAAATAAGTTGAATTCATACCCAGTTGTATTACTTTCCTTTGGAACCACAACTTTAGTCATTTTACCAATAGATTAAATTTCACAATGAGATTTCTCTAGCAATTACTGTGACAAACTTAAAATCAAATATTATTTATACCCGCTTCCCTAGAAATATAGACTATTAGTTGAGCATTACACTTACTAAGTACATTTATTCATCGTATTCCTTGTGGAATTCGACCCCAACCTTGTTGGGTTTTATATTTGACCAACGACCGCTTTACTCCTATTTTAGGGGTGTAATTTGGGCGTATCTCGGTAATATCCACAGACGGTTTCGTGAGAAGGGCGGTGGACAAAGTTGCCTTGTTGTACCTCAATCTCCTCTTCAATAGGGTATGTTCTCTCTTCTTTGGGAGAGTATTCCATTATGATCTTAATAAGGTGCGAGCTTTTTTATTTTCACTAGCTCAAACCTTATACAAAATGTTTTTTTCTACCAGCTCTTTCTACATATACCACATTTGAAGCATCTAAAGAGGAATTTGATGCCTTTCTGATCAATAATGGGAGCAATCGAACTTACCGTCGCAAAATAAGATTTTCCCATTCACAATGACTCGATCTTATGTCCAAACATCACATGTTACGCCTTAAGCGGATAGAACATGCTATGGGTTTGGGATGTAACAAATATGATATAAAAGTCTGTGCTTTCTCAATATAATGGTGGGGCAAACTCATCCTAGCAGGTTGAGTTCCTAAGGAAGTGTATGTGTGTGACTCCCCTGGTAGAGGGTAGGTTGATGAGGGCAGGTGAAGTAGGATTGACAAGGTTCCAAGCTGGCTGGCTTATAAAGATGAGGTACATATGACATCTTAGGCGAATCCCACATCGGAATGAGAGAGAAAAATAAAGAGCTTTATAAGGCATAACTCAAGTTGCCATGGTAGGTGCGCTTTTGGGACTAGACGTGCCGAGTTCAAAAGCCAGATTTGTGCGGGCCTAGTTCCAGAGTAGACAATACCTGCCATGAACTTGGATAGTGACAGTTGGAGAGTCTTGTTTGGGAAGAATTTTCTCTCGATATTTTTGCACTCTCTTTTAATTAGTGCATTTTTTCAAATTGAAGTCAATTGATCAAATCATATTAATTTATTATGTTTCTTTTGGTCGATTTCTATTTGTTATCTTATTTATCGTCGTTCAATATTACTTTGTTAGCTTCCACATGACACTTGATTATTCTGATTAAACATAAATTACCTTAAGTTTCCTTCCTTCTATGACAATATAATAATAATTTTAGAGTCACCCACACAATTTATAGAAAAGAATAGAATAATATGAAATCATTAATATTGGTGAAAAAATTTCAATCTGAAGATATACAGGGTATATAATAATAATTTTAGAGTCACCCACAAAATTTATAGAAAAGAATAGAATAATATGAAATCATTAATATTGGTGAAAAAATTTCAATATCTGAAGATATACAGGGTGTGTTAGATATGAAAGTGTTTTTCTGAAAAATAAATAGGTTTCCTATTTATTTTATGGTGTTTATTAAATAAGCAGAAAATATTATCTAAAAGCATTTGCATAATATCTAGGCAAACACTAGTGAGGTTAGCATGAGGGCTAGGGGTGTGGGGTGAGCGGGATGGCGGATTTGATGTTGGGGGTGACGGTGAGGCGTGTCAAAGGGTGGGTATTAGACAGTTAGTGTGCAAAGTTACTTACGAAACTTCTTCTCTTTACTTTCACTAATGAAGTCAATTTAACCCTTTTCCAATAGTACAAGGGCATATTTGGTCCTTTTCCGTTTTATATGACACATTTTTCTTTTTAGTTAGTCCTAAAAAATGAAATCTTTCTATATTTAGAAATAATTTAACTTTATGAGATGATTGTTAGTTACACAAATATTTAAAGCTTGTTTGGAACCACAAATTTCAGAAGCCTCAACTTCGTGCCCAGTCAAATGCCTTCATTTAAAATGGAACAGAGGGAATACTATGCTAAAGGAGTCCTAGTTAAATAAATGAGCAAATTTCAGAAACCTCCCTCTAGGCTTCTCTTCATAAATTATTACGCTTGCCTCTCTTATTTCCATTTCCTTGTAATAGTTTTTTATTTTTTTATTTTTGCATATTTATCATCTTCCAAAGTTGTCCGTTTGGTTATCTTAGTTATTGAAATGTGAAAAATGTCATCAAACTTAAGCATTTATAAAGTTTTTCTACTGCGCTCGTCTGTCCTCCCCATACCCGTCGTCTGAGAGAAAATATCCAAGGAATTGACCCAGGGAACATGAAACTATTGCTGGTAGAAAATAAATAAGTAATATGTTTTTGAGAAATCAGATAGTTGTACCTTTAAAATCAGAGAACTGGGGACCTGAGGTTACAAAACATAAGGATGTATATATAATATAAAGTTAGGCATAGATAAAGTGACGTGACATCTCTTTGTGACCTAAAAAATTATTTATCTTTTTTCTCTTCTCATTTGGCTCCAAAAATGTCCAATTGATTTTTTTTTTACTATCCCTTATTAATTAAAATTAAATTCTCCTATATAAGATCTTAAATTTGTCGATTAACGGATGAAGACAAATGGTCAGGATGATAGTGGTACTCGAGGAGAATAGGCAATTATGTACACTTATTATAATTACTAGTGCACATATCCGCGCGAACATAAAGTCATTAGTGAATACAAGAAGTATTTTTTTTTATAAATTTATTCGAGATACAAAAAAATTAAAAAAATTAAACCTGATGATGCTCTTTCTAAAATATTCAAGTGTTTTTAACGTACTTGTCAAGCATTAAACCTTCGATTGTACATCGTGCTCTAATAACTATTACTCTCTCCGGATCAAAAGGAGTTTCTACTTAGCCATTTGCACACCCCTTAAAAAAATATTAACTTTTAGACAAAAATAGGTAATTTGACTACACTGTCCCTAATTAAAAGGTATTGAGATTTGATCACATAACACTTAATAAGACAAATTTGAAAAAATAAGGTTAATTCTTTTTTGATTTGATAAGTGGACACTCTTTTTGATCCAAGAAAAGAAAAGCTAAGTGGACACTCTTTTTTATCTTAAGGGAGTACTTATTTATATCGATAAATGTTATGTCATTTTAAAATGTTTTTCACAGCATGTAGTTCTTTTTTAATACTTAGATCACAACATTTGTTGTCAAGACACTCATTGGGGGATTTGAAGGGTTCAAATCCATAACAAAGTTTTTCTAGATCTGTGGAAAGAAAATTAAGTAATTAATTTAAAAAATAAATAATATTTTGCATTGTCATTTACTTGAATTGGACGATATTTTGTAAAGTCTTCGTGTATTAGCCTTGTTTGTGAAATGAACTTGACTTTATTGCATCTCCCTTATCTTTTGGGAAGGGAGGTGAAATGGTACTTTCAAGTTTATTTCTCTATTCATAACAGCCATATTGAGTTTTAATTAGAATATACAGTGAAATCTTACATTTCATAACAATTACATTGACTTCTTAATTAGGACATGCATTGAAATTTTACATTTCTTTCTTTTACGTAAATATTGATATTGATATTTGATAGATTGTAAAGCTTTATCGGAAAGAATTAAAATTTGAAAATGCAATTTGGTGAAGTTAATGTCAAAATGAATAGCTGGATCTTTCTTCTTTAATTAGGAACTCTTTCCTTGTCAAGCATGGTTCAACATAAACACTGTGAGAAATTTGACACGTAGTGTATGTAAATTAACTATGACTTTTGTGACATGAGAAAGCATCTGTATGATATCCGTAGGAAATAATATATAGCTTCATACCTTCAAGAATCTTTTAAAAAAATACTCCATTGCTAATAATTCTGAACGAAAGTCCGTATATATTTTATATATTTTTGACAACAAAAGTTGTCATAATAAATAATATACCTATCTTTTATCTGTTGAGTAGTATAATATATGAACTCCAAAGAGAAAATTAAAGAGGAAAGAAAGAAAAGAAAATATGATATTTTATTTTTTTGGATTTTCCACCCGGTGTTAGGTACCCGCATTGGAGCCCGAATAAATTTGGATTTGGGCCGCATAGGGCCTCATTCGGGGGGAAGCGCTCCCTATCAAGAAAGAAAAAAAAATATGATATTTAACTTAGAAAACAACATCCGAAACAACTCTGATAGAAAAATGTCATGTTATCATGTATATATCACTCAAACTGGTGATTAAAATTTAGATTTTGCAATATTTACTACCTGCATGAGAATTGATTATTTCAAAAAAGAATTACTCTAAAAAACTTAAAAAGTGTAGATACATATATATACTATATAGGTTCCAAATTCTTATCCAACCTATTGAGATAGCAAATCACTCAAAGATGAGAGATGTGATGATAAAGTTGTACAGTGCCTGATCAAAGAATCCATAAGAAACACTACAAATTAAACATAGAAACAACTCATTGACATTGTTTCATTTCTGTCATATAACAATTACAAAAATTACTAAAAAGGAAAGGAAGCACAAAAAGAAATAAAAAAGAAAATTAATGGGAAAGAAGAAGAAGAAATTCATTAGTTATTCCATCGACGAATTCAAATTTCCTACTTTTTATCAACCTGCACCGAAAATCGCTAAACCACTAATTCAGGTTGATCAAATATTACATGATTAGGGAGGGCTAAAAGAAGAGAAGTGAACTTAAACTCTAACCTCTTGAGTCCACTTAAGGAGAACTCTTGAATGCATTGCATTTGAGATTGCTAGATCTTGATTGGCAGGAGAAACAACAAATAACTGGTAGGAGAAACAACAATAATAAAATAAGTTTGCAATTAAATAATCCCTAAGAAATCAATGACTATAATATTATGCTATTGATATCCTTCACATACAATTTATACGTTTCCCTATTGGTTGTTGAAGCAAACAATTGAAAATCTTTGACAATATAATAGGATCATCAAATGTTATTACGTTTAACAGAAACATTAAGACAATTTTTTAGATGAATTATTTGGAATAACATGGCTAGTGAGGATTCATATATATGGTCGACTCTAATTTATTTGGAATTGAGGCATAATCATTGTTATTGTTGTCGTAAGAAAGGGTATAACTGACCTTTTCATTTCAAGGCCGAATTGTATTCTTTATGATCCCATAACAATACTGTCAATTGTCTTTCTACAAAATTCAATTGAATAGACATAAGTATGACTTGTTTGGAGGAGGATCAAAGAGAAATAAATAAAATAAGAAAGCTTGTAGTATATTTTGATATAATGTCTGAGACCATGTTGATATTAGATGTGCAAACCGTATCACCTATTATTGTCTGAATGTAAGGGTACTCCTTTTTAATATTTGATTTGGGAATTGGAAGGGCAAAAATATTGGAATATAAATATTTTGTATACCCTATACTTTGAATCCAGCTTGTTAGTGATCTCATCTCTGATCTCTTGGAAGCAAAATTAGCCATTCGAATATTATGGATACGAACTGCGGCAAAATCATGAAGAATGAGTCAGAAGATTCCTTGACAAACTCGTGGCTTCCAAATGAAATAACCTTCCACGTCTTAAGCTACGTGTTCCTAAAGTATCTAATGAGATTTCAAATCCTTAATCGGAAGCTTTAGAATGTCCCAAATAAACAATAAACAATTTTTCAATGAGATCAACTATATATTTGGGTAATGAACCTAAATATATAGAATGAAAAGATTAGAGGAATTTTTTGGATCATCATTGTTTGAGTCCAACTGAGTCTTTTCCCTCACCTGACCGTGTTCTTTTGAAAGCCTGATAAAAGCAATTAACTGGCTATATTTTCAGCAGCAAAAACATTACTACCTCTTTTTAAGTTACAAAAATAGATGCTCATTTACGTTAAAAGTTTTGGTTATGACTTTCCATGAGCAAAACGTTATAGAAGCCATTACTCATTCATGTTAAAAGTTGCTTAATTGTAATGTCTTTCCCTTTTAATTGAGCAATGAATGTGGATAATTATAAAAAATGAAGGAAAAATTTCAAAAAAAAAAAAAAAAAAAAGATAATGCCAATGAAGGTCATAGAGAGGTGTCACATAGGATTGTCTATGCCTAGCTTTAGATTATATATAGATTCAATATAATTATATAAACTCATTACACTTATTACAATTATTCAATACACCTTATTTCTATTACAACTTCTCACATTACTATTTTTTTTTTATTTTTAACATAGACTATTTACAGTCAATATTATAAATACTGCATGTTCATCTCTTTGATCGTTTATTCTCATTTTTTTTGTCCAAAAATATTTTCCCTTTCCATGGAATTTTTACTATTAAATATATTAAATTATTACACGTAATATTGATTCCATTAAAATTCCTAAACGTACGTTACAATTGTTTTGTAGTTATCATTATTTACCACCATCTTTAGAATCTATCATTATTATATCCTTGAAGAGCATGATCTCCATTTTAGTGAAACTAAATATGGCTCCTAAGAGTCAGTTCTCTTCAGTCTTCAAATAGTCGTCCCCCTCCCCCCCCCCCCCCCCCCCCCCCCCCCCTTTTTTTTTTTTTTTTTTTTTTTTTTTGTAATTAAGGGACTTTTCATTAACCACCAAAGTGAAATAATTACAAAGCAAGCAGACTAACACAGTCAGCTTATTCTCATGTCTAACTAACCTCACTACCTACATCAATCTCTCCTAAGAGATTCAGATTACTCACTATCTCAGGAACACATCATGATGATTACCAATGAATCTAGAATTTAAATTGACTGAGTAACACCCTCAAATAACCTGCAGCTCTGTAATTACTGAAGCATACTACTTGTCTGGCTAAAGCATCCGCTTGGGACTCTTTTTTCTCGAACACCCTGTTGTTTCTCTCCAGCCACACTATATGAATGGATTCTGCATATGTGAGCTTATATAATTGTGCCTTGTAACTTCTCCCCTTGGTGACACTGATGAGCCAAAGATGCATGTCACTCCATGTCTGATACATACCTGGTATTTGTAGCCATTGACATAATCTACTCCAAATGTGCCTGGTGAAAGTACATTCTGCAAACAGGTGATCCCTAGTCTCCTGCACCAGCTTGCATAGAGTACAAGTAGGATCAATAGACATGCCCCAGCTGAGCAACCTATCTGCAGTGAGCATTCTCCCTTGTAGCTGTAACCACATACAAAAAACAGCTTTCGGCCTTGCTTGATTCTGGTACATTAAACCTCTCCATGTTACTTTAGGTAGATCACCAAGTAGTTGTAAGTACACCTGCTTTATGATACTTTTCTTACTTTGAATTCCAGCATTGACAAGGTGGAGGTGTGATTTGGCCTCGAATACCTTTCTTACCATCCAACACGCCTGTTGGGGGGGGGGGGGGTCTGTATAAGCATTAGTTCTTGGTCCTTAATGTAGTAACTATGGATCCATTTAATCCAAAGTGCATCCTTCTTAGTAGCCAGTTCCCAACATGATTTAATAATTGCTGCTTTGTTCCAGACCCTCATGTTTATTAAGTTTAGGCCACCTGTAGCTTTTGGGGCACACATCTTATCCCAGGAAACCAAAGACCTCTTAGTAATCACATTAGTTGCTGACCACACATAACTCCTACAATGAGCTTCTATAGTTTTCATTACTTTGGAAGGGATAATAAACATTTGAGACCAGTAAGATTGAATCCAAAATATTACTATCTGCACTAGTTAGATCCTTCCTGCATAAGATAGTTTCTTAGCAGTCCAAGAGGTTATTTTTGCCACTACCTTGTCTACCAAAGGCTGCCATTGCATAATTGTCAGTTTCTTTGTGGCCAGGGGGATCCCTAAATATTTGAAGGGTAATTCCCCATGACTATACCTCAGCACCTGTTGGATCTGGTGTTGCACCTCAGGATTCACCCCTCCATAATATATAGCACTTTTAGACAGATTTGCCTGCAAGCCTGAAGTTTCTGAGAATGTGTTGAATTTTGATGTAGCAAAGATACTAAAGTTTCATCACCTCTGGCAAAAAGTAACAAATCGTCAGCAAAAGCGAGGTGTGTGATATCTAGTCTGGAACACATTGGGTGATATTTAAAATTCTTATCATGCTTCAGTGTTTTCAAAATCCTGCTCAAGTACTCCATTACTATGGCAAATAGAAAAGGGGAGAGTGGGTCTCCTTTCCGAAGACCCCTAGCAGCCAAAGGGCCTTATGAGTTCTCCATTAACTATGATTGAGTAATTAATTTTTGATACACACTCCATAATCCACCCTATAAATCTGGTAGGAAAACCCAAACCTTCTAGCACCTGTTTGAGATAAATCCAGTCTACAGTGTCATATGCCTTTTGGATATCAACTTTGATGACACATCTTGGTGAAATATTTTTCCTGGAGTATGCCTTGACTAGTTCATATGCCAATAGGACATTATCAGCAACTTTTCTTCCGGGAATAAAGCCTGCTTGTGTATCAGATATAAGCTTAGGCATTGTTTTCTGGAGTCTGGATGCCATCACCTTAGCTATCAGTTTGTATAAAACTGAACAACATGCTATGGGCCTATAGTCTTTGATGTTTGCTGGGTTTGGGACCTTAGGTAGTAGAGTTACTGCTGTGCAATTAACTGACTTTAGCAATTTCCCTGATTCAAAAAATTCTCGTACAGCTTTACATACATCCTTCCCTACCACTTCCCAAGATTTTTTGAAGAAGAGGGAATTGTACCTATCCACCTCTGGTGCCTTGGCATCCCTAATATCACATAAACCCTTGTATATCTCAAGATCAGTAACTAGCCTACATAAGTCAACCTGTTCATCATGCTTCAAGACAGGTCCCATTTTCAGTATATGTTGGTTTACTGCAGGCAGTGTAGTGCACGCAATACCCATAAGTGACTTTTAAAAAGCAATGATCTCATCTTGTATTGGCCCTTTATCTTCCAATATCCTCCCATAAAGTGCTGTTAGTTTTGAAATAGTCTTTTTATGTTGCCTCTCTTTCATTACTGCAGAGAAGTACTTGGTATTGACAACACCTAATCTCAACCATGTTGCCCTTGATTTATGTTGTAAGATGCTTTCCCCCACTAGTGACCATTTTTCCAATCTTGCTACCATTAACCTTTCCTCATCCACCAGGTGATCAGAGTATTGAGAGCTAAGCTTGTTTTGAATATCCAGCAATGCAGTCCTGGCTCGGACTATTCTTTCAGCAGTCCCTTGAAATTCAGCTTTGTTCAATTGTTTCAACTTGTATCTCAGAGTCTTTAGCTTGTCCCAAATATTCTTCATAACGCCACCTTGTGTCCTGCCTCTCCATACTTCCTTTACTAGCGGCACGAAGCTCTCATGCTCACTCCAAACATTGAAAAACTTGAATGGGATTTTACTACAAGATTCAACCTCTTTTAGTTGTATGAGCATAGGTGCATGATCTGAAATAAGAGGCAGATCATACTCTACGCCTAGTTGCCAATACTTCAGCATCCATTCGACATTTCCAAATGCCCTGTCTATCCTGCTATGCACCCTAGTAGGGCCCTTCTGCTTGTTAGACTAGGTGTAGTAGTCACCACTCCACATCAACTCACTTAAATTCAGAGCCTGTACACAGTATGAGAAGTATTGAGTCTCATGAGGAGTAACTGGGCTACCTTGGAGCCTGTCTTGTGTAGTTAACACAGCATTAAAATCGCCCCAGATGATCCATGGAGTTCTAGCAGCAAGTAAATGCAATTGAGACCACAAATCTTTCTGGAGTTCCACTGTATTATATCCGTATACCACAGTCATGTGACATTCCATATTTGTCTGTTTGCCCTTCACTGCACAGTGGATGTATTGAGCCCCTTTATGTAATACTATAATCTCATACACATTTGAGTCTCATAATACCCATACTCTTCCATTTACAGCATGTTCATAGCTAGAAATAATGTTCCATCCAGGGGAAATCCTGCCTGCAACATCGGTTGCATTATTTGCTTTAACTCTAGTTTCTTCTAAGCCAACTAATTTGACACTGTTATTCTTTATATAGGTGACCAACTCCTTTTGCTTGAATCTCTTGTTGGTCCCTCTAATGTTCTATGTTACCCAAGACATCAGAGTTGAAGTGAGTCCCCTGCATCAGGAGGGACAGATGTAGACAACTCTTGAGCATTAGCTTGTAACTCAGATATACCAGCTTTAACAGATGTTACTGCTTTTTCATAACTCATAGACCCTCTTGCTGCTACTTCTGGGGTTTGTCCTTGTACCACTTGCTTAGATGGGGGTTCAGGTAGTATGCTAGGTACACTTGCTGCCTGAGAAATAATAGTTTGAGTGAATTGGGCTGCAGATGCTACCTCTGATATAGTACCATTTTGGACATCTGATGTTGTGGTTGCATATGTGCTAAGCATTTTAGCATTCCAAGTTTGTTTACCCTTATTCTGATATCTCCTTCTCTGATTTTGCTGTTTCTTGGGCTGTTCTTTAGGATCTTCAGGATTCTGTGGCGGTTGTTGTAGTTGTATAGCACAATCATGTCCAATCTTGATACATCTTCCATAAAATTTTGGTCTCTAATCATACTCCACCCTTTGTAAAAAAGTGTCCCCATCTGATCCTCTAACTCTGATCTCTTCAGGCAGTGGTTTTGTGATGTTTACTTCAATAAGCATGTGGGAAAAAGAGATCCTAGTTTGCTTTGCTGTATATTCATCAGCAAACATTGGGTTTCCTATGGCACTAGCAATACGACTCAGAGTTGCACTACTCCAACAATCCATTGGCAATTTAGGAAACTTTACCCACAATGGGATCTCGGTAAGAAATTCAGCCTGGAAATCAAATTTAGGATTCCACTTCTTGAGTATCAATGGCTTGTTGTTAATAGTGTAGGGCCTTGAACACATAATTTCATGCATATCTTCCAAGGATTGAAATCTGACTACATAGTACCCCCTCCTCATGATAAAACACCTCAGGTTGAGCCACAGAATTCCACATTTAGTTAATAAACCTTTTCATGTAATTATAGCCTGGTGTGTCTCCGACCACATAAACTATCAAAGCACTTTTCCACTTTTTTGTTTCCTCCATTTCAGATTTATCTAATTGGACCACAATTTCACCATTACCTATAACTGGAGGAACATAAGATAGGGCCATACCATTGTTAGTTGCTCGATTTCCTGAAAATAAACCAACCCACTCCGATTGTCGCGTTGGTGGTTCATGAATTGGTATTTTCGGCTGAGTTTCCCCCTTAGCAGAGTTCGCATTAGCGACAGCAACCAATGGGACCGTACTCGTCGCCACTAGTGTCATCTGCGCTCTAAATTCCTCTTGCAGATTGCTTGGGCTTGCAGGTGGTCGGGTCATCGGACCATCCGACCCTTTTGCTCTCGATCAATTTTGTTATTATTTTTGCCGTCAGGTCAGTTCCCCTAGTATATTTTCCTTTTTCTTTTTTTATTTCTTTATCTTTTTGTAACATTTTGGCCTAAAACATGTTAGTTTTGATTTAACACCATTTCTCCTAATTTTGTGTTTTAGTAATTCATTAATGTATTGATTCCGTGATAATAATTGTTTTCAAGTGTTGTTTGTTCTTTTCAATTTCTCTGCATGATTTGGTAGATGTAATTCTATTTATCCTGATTATATTTTTTGTGATTCATTGATATATTGTTTTTGGTAGAATATTACGATTTTCTGTTGATGTTATTATCTTCTTTTTCCTTTCATTCTCAATTGATGTCTAAGAAACTTTTGAAAAAAGAGAGCAAGGGGTAGGAAAAAGATCTAAGAGGAAGAGAGTGAGGTGTAAATAAAATAATTTAAGTAGTGACTTTGTATTTTTTAATAGGAAAATGAAAAATAATAATTTACAAGCTATTTGAGGGATGACATCTAATTTCATTATTAGCTTACTAAACACTTTTGTTTATATATTGATGTCTTCTAATTTATTATTAGCTTACTAAACACTTTTGTTTATATATTGATGTCTTCTAATTTATTATTAGCTTTCTAATTTCTCCGTAAGTGCATTGATCAAGAAGAATTGAAGCAAAGACGAATGTTTGGAACAAGCATGCATGCAAATTGGAACCTCATTGTAAATAGACAACCATTCTTTTTGGTGTAACTTGATCTTTTATATGTGTATAGAGGAGAGGAAAACATGACTTCCTAGCATAAATGTATTTTTTTGGGAGCGAAATTAAAATAATACTACACATTGTAAAAGGCGGAGTCTGATCCACTCTATTATTGCAAGGATGCTTCCGGTTTCCTTTATATATGGATTATAGATAAATATTTTAGCCGGAAATAAACCTTAAGGAAGAGGGAGAAAAGGGACGAAAAGAAATAGTGGAAGTAATTGTGAGAAAGGTGAAAAAAAAAAGTAATTGTAAGAAAGGGGGAAATCAGAGAAGAGAAAAATTGAATCCAAGTAAAGAATACTTTTTGTTGAGTACGAGATTACATATTAGAATGAATTGAGAGACTTCAAGCAATGACACAATAGAAGAAAAAAATTGATAAAAGAAAGACGGTAGGATTAGAAATGCATAGACGAAACAATATCTTTTTCTTTTAATTTTGAGGTTTTTTCCTTTTATTTAAATAGGAGAAAAATTTAGAAAAACAAAAGTTTTGAAGAAAATAAAATACCTCTATATATTTAATCTATGTTAGAATAGGGAAAAAGTGAGTCCTATATTATAAAAGGAGTTTCCTTGAATTTTTTCCGTTTTCACTAAAAATTCAAAAATATATTTCTAAATTCACTAATACTTTTTGTTAGCATCTTTTTTGACTTGCTTGGACAGTGACATAATTATCGTATGACTTATATTATATTATATTATATTATATTTATTTCTATTAATATTATAATTCTTTTACCTATATTTATAAAAAGAGATGTTTCACCGTGCAAAGCGCGGGTTGATTAACTAGGTAAAATATAATTGCTTAAATTGTTATGGGATTTCGATATGCTGGTTATAGTGCTAACTTAATCTTCATCCCTTTAATTGGTAAATTCTTAGATATGCATACATTATTTCATTTAGATCAATAGAATTGATTGAAGAGAGAGAGCGTATAGTAACACCTATAAATTTGTATTCATCAAATACATAATATTCTCAAATTTTATTTTATTCTCTTTTCCTAATCTAGCTTACCTATCAAAAGAAAATTCAAAGATAAAAATAGATTATGAAGACCAAGCTTAATTACTGAAAGTCACGAGGAACTTTTAAGAAATACTTACAACCATATATATGCTTAATTATAACATTTACAACTAATCTATAAAGTGTGCAACTAATGTCAAATCTGCAAAAAAGGTATAGAACCAACAGTGAAACAAATGGAAAGTAATGTCAAATTGAGACCTTCAATGTGAGACCTGCATGGTGAAGAAGTAGAGATTTCAGATGCTACGAGCAAACTTTGAAAAATCATGAGGTAGTTGAAGGTTACCCGAATGATCAAATGTGCTTCAAAGTTGAAAAGCAAGATAAAAAAAGACGTTTTGTGTACGCTACACTCTGTGGCATTCAAATTGAAGCAGGGCCCAGGTGCACATGTGATAGGGTTATGAAGTACAATGACTTTAAAGCATATAAATACTGAATTTTGGAAATTATCCTCTGCAACAAGCAGGCATGTTAACAAAGACATGTTTGCTTCAGCTATACCACTCTCACTTCTTATATAGGAGGACAAATAAATAAGGGCAACTTACATAAATAATTACATTTTAGGAGCAATTAACCATCCGTAACTATCTTTTTCATATTTATAATTAGTAGCTACATTAGACCTTTTCGTTGTATTTGACTGTATTTGAGCGTATTTGAATACACTATTCAGTTGTATCCAACTTTATCTGATGTCACATGTATTTGACTGTATTCGAGATGCCGCGAAGTTGAATGTATTCACTTTATTTGAATGTATTTCAACAAAATTTTAAATACACTGTGTACATTCAAAATACATATGAAGCCAAACATATTCAGATACAAGACAAGAAGCAGAAATACACTTAGATACAACACAAGAAGCCAAACACATATGAGATACAAGACATATGAGCCAAAAACATATGAGATACATATGACGAAATACACTCAGATACACTCAGATATGAGATACAAAGGAGAAGAAGTCATGGATTCTGGCTAGACAAAATACATTTTAAAAAGAAGAATACAATAAAAATCGGTCGGATCTCCGGCGAAATACAAAATACCATTGTATTTACACCAAAAAATGAAGAATACATTCAAATCCTTTAAAAAAATAAAGTGTATTTGATTATTCAAATACGCATTTTCTCCTTCGAAATACGAAAATACAAGCGAATACAAAAACTACGTTCTATGTAAACTAAAAAATGGAGAACATAGGCAAATCCGGTGAACGCAAAATCCCGACGAGAATACAAAATACACTTTAGATCTCTAACTCACACTTAACCAGAGGCGGATCCAGGATTTAAATTTTATGGGTTCAATCTATAGAATTTTAGCATTGAACCCATTATATTTTTAAAATTAGGGGTTCATATCTACTATTTATTGCAATTTTAATAATTTTTTACACATAAATTTAGGCTCCGCGTCCAAAGTTTGGGGTTCAGTTGAACCCCAACCTTATAGGCTACATACGCCTCTGCACTTAACCACGCGACGGTGAACGCAAAATCCTCACTCGCACTCTCCCACACGCCCGTGAAAACTGCTCCACTCAAAGTTTAATGTGAGGGCTTGGGGATATTTGATTATTTACAGGAGGTCTCAAGTTTGAAGATTGAAATTTGATTAATCTTGATCTTGATGAAGTCTGAAAAAATTAAAGAGAGATCTAATGACACATAGAGATTTCAAGAACGAGAAGTGGTGAAATTGAATCCATGGTCGACCGGAATTCATGGCGATCAAGTAGATCTGATCTGAAAATTCAGCCGCCGGAGTAAGTTCCGCTTGTTCTTCTACGACGCCGACGCAGAGGCAGGATGTGGTGGTTGCTTGTGGTTCGCGGAGCTACGGTTACTCGTCGGAGGAGAGTTCCGACAGACGTGTGAAGGATAGGGAGAGGAGAGAGGTGTTGCTGTGGTGGTTCGTCGCCGGAGCTCCGGAGTGGGGCGCCGGCGGTTGTGTTAGTGAATATGAAGGAGAGAGAAAGTTTTTGTTTGGAGAAGATGAAAAATCTGAAATGTGTAGTGCGAGAGAATAGAGAGAGGTCTATGTATTTTGGTATAGCTATGATGGGTAAATTGAAAATTCATTGTAGCTATGAAAAGTAAATAAATTAAAAGATAGTTATTATCAATAATTAACTCTTAGAGATAACTATGCCAAATAATTATTCCAATAAATAAACACATTAATGGGAATTAAATTGGGCTTTTAATGACTGTGCTCATCAATTGATAACCAAGTAAAGAAAAATTTGTTGATTTTGTACTCTTATCTCATTACTTGAAATTGAAATTTTAAGTCTCGGTAAGTCTCTGTTGGCCGAAAATTTCTGTCAAATGACTAATTTTCAAACCAATAAAACCGATGTGTATTTTCTTTTATTTACGTAAAGCAACCAAATATTTCAGTGGAGTGCATAATTCAACCTAAAAACACTAGTATTAGATCAAATTAATACTCGAAGATCTACTAGTACTCCCTCGGTCTCAAATTATCTGTCATGATTTTCTAAAAAAATAAATGTCTTAAATTATTTGTCATTTTAAAAGTACAAGACAAGATTAATTATTTTTCTCATTTTACCTTTAGTAGTTGTTCTTGAAGACAACAAACACTTCAATTATGGAGAAATGTCACATTAATAGAGTAAATATTCAATAAGAATAAAATAATCAAAAATCCATCCTAATTAATGTTTTCTTAAGTGACGAGAAACACGATAATTAATTTGAGAACGAGGGAGTAGCTTCGAAGAGGGCAAGGAGCTAGGCAGAAATTATATGTCTGACCAGAAAATTGTTGTTGTTGACCTGAAAATGTAATTCTATGGGGCTCACCACGCTTTGAATAAGTATGAATGTGAATGAATCTGAGGCATTGAATGTGAGATGAAGCCTTTAATTTGGAGCAACGAGTCCATAAGACTGCTCTGGAAGTTAATGGATAGGGGTAGCTTGGTTCGCAAAGCAGTTATACCGAAATTATACTATGGGGAATAGATAATGACAAGATATTTGGTCATATATTAAAAATGAGATAATTACCTCAATTGTGATATAAAAAATTCTTGAATTAAGATTATACCAAACATGAGAAAAATAATGCCACGTTTTATGTCAGGATTATAGTTCCTTATCCTTATAAATTGTAACCAAACAACTCCTAATATTTTTACTGCTGATAGATCAGTATATAATATTTTCCTTGTTATTAGCAAAGACATATTTTTGCCGTGACCTCTATGAAGCTCCAATTTAAGAGCAATTATAAACTCCATCAAAAGTCGAAGAGTAAATTTGGACCTTTTTTTTCTTCCGAAAATTGCAAAACACGTAGAGTTCTCATTTCATATTGAAACTTCGTTAATGACAAGAGCAAATGCAAGATAATTGCTATCGACAAGGATATAAAAAAAAAAAAAAAACATAGAACAAGGATGAATTGATCAATTTTGATTAATACATAGATAATTTGAACCTTTTGCGTAGATTAATCTAGTTAAAATTAAGACGTGCGGTATTCCTGATTACAATTTGGCGTGAACTATTGTAATTATCAAAATGTCACAATCACAAATTTGAGTTCTAATAATTTCACGACAAAGAAATTATCAAAATGTCACTACTCAAATCATAATGTCAAGAGTTTATTAGTTCCTGCACTATGTTTGAGTCTTTAAAATCCGTCTATTAATTATGCATTAAATAGAAAAGAAATAAACTAAGTTGAATTTTTCTTTATGTGATTGTTGATACGTTAATATGAGGTTCGAACTTAGCCAAGCTTTTTAGCTGGCGGCTCAAAGTTGCAGCTTATCGACTTTTCTTTTTTTATAATCTATTAGATTATATTTTCTTTCCTCTTTTGGGGTTATTGGCATGTTTTTATTTTGGGTTTATGAATGTGAAAAGAGGATTTGGTATAGGTGGTGGAAAACTAAGTCAGAGTCGACAATATTTGGTAAAAGGGATAAGGGAAATACGTGTCTGCTGTACTTTTTTATTTGTTTGGGTTTTTATTTTGGGTGTGTTTAGTTTTAGTCATACGAGGTTTCTAGTTTGTACACTCTTTTTGAATTTCGTCTTCTTTACATCACGCATAAGTCATTTTACGACGAATTTAATTACAGCTCTTTTGAATTGCATTTCGCAAGATACTATATAATATTATTAGTGTAAATAATCTTTAATATCATTATACTCCTTTGTCTATTATAAAACAAGTAATAACTAGTCATGTTATATTTCTTCTTTCTCGAGCGCGCTTCAATATATGTGAGTCAACTCTCAAAAATTTTATTAAAAAGAGATAATGGATCAAAAAATTCTTAAGCTATCACGTTTTTATTAGTTTCATAATTAACATATGACTAGTTTACGTTAACCCCGAACTATAGCTTTCAGGTGAATCCCCCCGAAACTATCACATTTTATTATTTTCATACCTAAATTATGTCTAGTCCCCCCCCCCCCCCCCCCACACTCACACAAAAACAAAAACAAAAACAAAAAAACTATAATTTTTTGTGTGTGTTTAGTTAAATTTTAGTTTTAAAAAAAGTACAGCACTATCTAGGAGATTAAAATGAATAAAGAATGAGCCTAGTAAAGTAATTGGAATCTTCCTTTTTGTCAGCGATAATGGGCTCAAACTTTAGGTAGTATAATTTTCTTTTTCAGCTGGAAAAAGTGACATTAGGTGTAATTTAAGTAAACTTTATAGTAGGGTATTGAGTTGTCAAACTTCAATATATCCAGGAGGACAAGGACTATTCTGTAATTAGCGGCTCCCAAATTTGTTTATACAAAGTAGACTGGAATTTTACTATTTTGCTCATAGGAGTAGGGGGTATATATAAGTGATCACTATATATGTGCAGTGTATCGGCTTTGACCTGTTCATATATATGCATATGTTATTTGAAATTGACTTAAGTTAGTTTATCAAATTATTAATTAACTGTTATAATAGTAAGAATTTATCTATAATAGTTTGGACATGTTCTTATGTCAAGTTCAAAAGACAAATGGTCGGTCAACAACTTTTACTATTATCGTCTACGGCTTTGCTGTCTGGCTAATTTAGGATTGACTAACAACAGCGGTGACACGTCAGTCTTTTTTACTATTTATTCACATGCTAATTTTTCCTTGCTGATTAGTATTACATCACATTTATTATCAAAGATTTTGATGGAACGAATATGACCAATACATTTTTACTCAGAATTCTTGAGTTTCAACTATTGAATGGAAAAACTTCTAGTAGGAATTAGGAAATGCTTCTCCCTTTTATGCGTGTTACGCACGCGAATCTTGACTAATTGAAATTCAGAAGAATACCGAACACTACATAAAAAACAAAAATAAGTACTCCACTAAATTAAACCTGCTAATACCTTAGAGGTCAATTTTATTTATTAACCACCAAAATACTCGACAACGTGAATATGGACTACCTTTTTACTAGGATTTCAAATAAAAATTGAGTCGAATACCTTGTTACTATTATATTATGTCACATTTATGTGTTCGTGTTTGATTTGTTACGAAGAAAATAATTCGAAAATAAATAGTTTGCCAGTGATATCTGTATAGACGAGATGTTAAAATATGGTGGTACACTGAAGACTGAAGTAATGAAGCCCCAATGCCTTGATCAGGAGCTTTGTTGGTAATAAATAATTTATCTGGAATGGCTTGAGTATTTAAATTTACTTTGAATATGTTCATTAAAAGAAGTAAAATGCTCTCTATCAAGACAATTTACCCTAATATCTTCTTATTGTGAAATAAAAGAAATTCTTTGAATAAATTTATCCTGATTGACATTTGGTCATCTAGACAATTCACCGTAATGTCTTCTTTATTGCAGTTCATTCCTTGAACCAAACTTACACAGTGAGATTGCCATAAAAACGGAAAAGGGACAAATATAGAGTCCGGAGCCTAAAGGGTATAAAAATACGCGGTATTTACCAAAAGGGGATGACAAAAAATTTATATACCAAAAGGGGTATATCGTGGGCTGATCCACGATATACCCCAATTTTTTTTTCAGCTGTCAGTCGCAAATCAACGAAAAATTAAAAAAATAAAATAAAATTGTATAACGTGGACATCACCACGTTATGCAATATATATTGTATAACGTGGTGATGTCCACGTTATACATTCATATATTTGTGAAATGTAATGTGCATTGTAATTCCACCACAAATATTTTGTATAACGTGATGTCCAAGTTTTATGGTAATTCACTTTCAAAGCTCACTCAGGGTAATTACATATATTGGAGCTTTGTATTTGGGAATTCACTTTCAAAGTTTTATGGTAATTCGAACTAATCAAATGAGTGTATCACCTATTTATGTATACCTAGGGGTGTATAAAGTAAACCGACAAACCGCACCAAACCGATAAACCGAGTCAAACCAAGAAAAAAACCCGATTAGTGGTTTGGTTTGATTTGGTTTGGTGTTGAAAAAACAAAACCCGATCATAATTGGTTTGGTTTGGTTTTAGCTAAAAAAAGTCAAACCGAACCAAACCAACCCGACATTACATGTATTCAATTTTTAAAATATTTTATACATAAAAATATTTATTTGTAATATAATTTATAAATATTTCTTAATTTTTTCGTAGTTTTTTTATCTATTATCGTATTATTCAAGCTTGAACTTAGAATTTTAAGTGTTAATAAGTTTTATATCTTATGGATGTTAGTAACTCATATAAAGTCCACCAAAACCAACTCAACACTAATACTAACAAAAGAAATTCAATTTACCACTAGGAATGAATATAATGTTGGATATCTATTCTTTAGTTTTGTATAATTGGTTTAGAGAGTGAAAAAACATAACTTAAGTTTTTTTTTGTCATGTAATTAATACTTATTAGCCGTACTTATTTTAGCATGACTTGGTATTTTTAGATTATGGTCATTTTCTTTATGGCTTATTAATTAGCAATATTTATTTTAATTGATTTTATTATCTTTTGTTGAATATTTTATGACAATGTCATCACTCTTCTCGCATTTTGTGTTATTTTCTTATGAAACACCTTAATTATATAGTTGTATCTTACTAGGACTAAAAAAATATTTGAAGTAAAAGTTATATATTTTGTATCAAGACTATTCCAAAAAAAACACGAAAAACCCGAGAAAACTGAATAACCCGAGAAAATCCGAGGTTGAAAAACCCGAATTTTATTGGTTTGATTTGGTGTATAAATTAAAAAACCCGATGCAATTGGTTTGGTTTGGTGTTTAAAAAAACCGAACCAACCCGATTCATGTACACCCCTATATACCCTTAGGTGATACAAATTCAAACTAATCAAATGAGTGTATCACTTATATATGTAATTACCCTGAGTGAGCTTTGAAAGTGAATTCTCAAATACAAAGCTCCAATATATATGTAATTACCCTGAGTGAGCTTTGAAAGTGAATTACCATAAAACTTGGACATCACGTGGACATCACGTTATACAAAATATTTGTGGTGGAATTACAATGCACAGTACATTTCACAAATATATGAATGTATAACGTGGACATCACCACGTTATACAATATATATTGTATAACGTGGATCAGTCCACGTTATACAATTTTATTTTATTTTTTTTAATTTTTCGTTGATTTGCGTCTGACAGCAGAATTTTTTTTTGGGGTATATCGTGGATCAGCCCACGATATACCCCTTTTGGTATATAAATTTTTTGTCATCCCCTTTTGGTAAATACCGTGTATTGTATACCCTTTAGGCTCCGGACTCGACAAATATACCCCACCCCTGTACTATTGAAAAAGAGCCAAATATACCCCTCGTTATACTTTGGGTTCAAATATACCCCTGCCGTTATACTATTGGTTCAAATATACCCCTCATCCGTTAAAGTTGTCCACTTTGAACATCCTATCCTACGTGGCACTGACGTGGATGCCACGTGGCACTGACACCTCATCACCCCTAACTCATTTTACTCCTCTCTTCAACCACTAAAATCCCCCCACCACCACTACTGCTGCCGCTGCCGCCGTTACTCTCTCTATTGTGTGCTTAGGTAAGTAGCATAAATTTTTGAATGGTGATGTTCTAACATTAAGAATGTGTATTTCATGACTTCTTGATATTTACTTATCCGTTATGGGTGGGTTTTCGAACTACCCCTGAAGCAGAGTTCTGTGTGTATATGTATAACTGCCATCAACACCAAACCAGTGAAGTTACAAGGTAATACTAGTATTAGGAGAAAAACGAAAGAGAAATACTACACATAAAATTAACCATTAATATTATCACCACATTGAATTAGAGTAATACCAGTATTTAACCATCTTGCAACGAGAGCATTGTTTTGTGTAGATATTACCACATACGCCGCAACCTTCCGGCGTTTCCATTCTCCTCCGATTACCAAAGCTCGACGAAGAAGAAGACTCAAAATTAGAGGGGGTGGAAATTTTAGTGGTTGAAGAGAGGAGTAAGGATTAGGGGTGATGAGGTGTTAATGCCACGTGGCATCCACGTCAGTGCCACGTAGGATAGAATGTTCAAAGTAGACAACTTTAACGGAGGAGGGGTATATTTGAACCAATAGTATAACGGCAGGGGTATATTTGGCTCTTTTCCAATAGTACAGGGGTATATTTGGCCCTTTTCCGAACATATTATCACATTTTTTTTTTTTATTTTTTTTTAATTTAAGTCCATATCAATCATATTAAAATTCTTTCCGTATAGGTGACTCAATATACTAATCTAGACGTGGTGAAGGTAAAGACTAGGGTCGGATAACTTTGACCTGAGAATTAATGACTCGATGACTTCCATAAACAAAAAACACTAATTAGTGGTCATTTTTTTAATTAAAGGTTGACATACATTGTTTGAGAAATCATTAAGCCACGTCTTACTTAAACTGAAAATTAGATAACATTGATTATGTAAAGAAAAAAATTAGAGGAGAATTAACTTGAATTTTGTGTTGCTCTAACCTCAATTATTAGATTTTTGGAAATTGAAAAACAAATAGTATTTCTCATATAAATATCACATCGAGCTTTCAATATATGCATTTCAACTCATGAAGGGAGAATATAAACTATAAATTTCTTTTTTGAGTTGCGAGTACTACCAATACTACAACAACAACATACCCACTGAAATTCCATTAGTGGGGTCTAGAGAGGGTAGAGTGTACGCGGATACCCCTACTTTGGGAGGTAGAGAGGATGTTTCTGATAGACCTTCGGCTTAGGAAAAAGCAATAATAATGCGGGCCATGTAGGAAAAATGAGTAGCGGCTACGACAAAACAGTATGCTAAGCGAAGAACAAGAGACAATAAATAATAACAAAAATCAACGGACTAGAAACTATAAGAGAAATACTACGACTACTGGTAAGGAAGGATAAGCTAGACAACGCTCTATTACCTACTAACCTGCTACCCTAATCCGTGTCCTCCACAACCCTCTATCTAAGGTCATGTCCGCTCTAAGCTGCAACTGCGCCATGTCCTATCTAATCACCTCTCTTCAATACTTCTTGGCCTACCTAGACCTCTCATGAAGCCATCCAAGGCCAACTTCTCACACCTCCGCACTGAGGCATCTGTGCATCTCCTCTTCACATGCCCGAACCATCTCAGTCTCGCTTCCAGCATCTTGTCCTGCATCGAGGCCACTCCCACCTTGTCCCGCATATCTTCATTTCTAATCATGTCTCTCCTAGTATGCCCACACATCCACTGTAGCATCCTCATTTCCGCAACTGTCAACTTCTGAACATGAGAGTTCTTGACTGGCCAACACACCGCCCCATATAACATAGTTGGTCTAACCACCACTCTGTAGAACTTGCGAATACTACCAATCTTGAACCATTATTCTTTTATTTCCTCCTCTACCCAGTTAAGAATCAAGTTACTAGAACCAAAGAAATAGAAATGCCTGGTTTGAGGGGTAAGTAAGTTGAAAAAAGAACAAAATAATTTTGATGCATCCTTTTCACGAAATGAAGTAATTAACTAGTAATTACTAAATATCACCTAAAATTAAAGGACCACTTGCTCCGAACTCTAAAACTACATTATCTTATATATATTTATATCCATTCAACTAATGGAAAAGAAATTGTCTATACAATCAGGTTAAGTTCACTTATAACTGATAAATAATGTAAATATGTAGTCATGGAATATTTTGTAAATCTTATATTTTAGGTTAGTATATTTTGTAGCCTAATATATCGTTGTAACTACGGTATATTTACCAACTCCATCAATGAGAATAATCACGGAATTAATCTCTTTCATGGTATCAAATACTAGGGTTTCTCTTCCTCATCTTCCGCTGCCCTAGTTTCCTTCTTCCTCTTCTGTTTTTCCGTCCACTTTCTTGCCTTCCATCAATGGAAGACACCAAGTTCCACCCTGCTTTGGCTGTCTCCAACATCAAGAATCACATTCCTATCATTCTTGAGATGGAAACGGATCATTATTCAGCTTGGGCCGAATTATTCAAGCTTCATGCCTGGTCTCACCGTGTCCTTTCCCACATTCTGCCGACCGGAAAGGAGAAGGCTCCTTCCACCGACGAAGAAAAGGAGTTGTGGTCCACCTTGGATGCGACGGTACTTCAATGGGTGTATGCCACCATCTCCACTGACTTATTGCATACGATCATCGAAGAAGATCTCTCGGCAAAGGAGGCCTGGGATCACCTCTGTAATCTTTTTCAAGACAACAAAATCTCCCGTGCCGTTGCATTGGAACATGACTTCTCTCATGTCAAGTTGTGGGATTTTCCAAACGCTTCGGCGTATTGTCAGCGACTCAAGACCCTGGCCGATCAACTCAAGAGCGTGGGGGCTCCGGTGACCGACAACCGCCTCGTTCTTCAACTGGTGGCTGGCCTCACCGAGGCGTACAAGAATGTGGGCACCTATATCCGGCGAAGTAAGCCCCGTCCACCATTCTCCGAAGCTCGGTCGAGTCTGTGTCTTGAGGAAAAGGCGTTGGCTGACATGCATGATGACTCGCCGACGACTATGGTGGTTGCTTCCCAACGTGAGTTTGATGACTCTACTCCTCTGGAAAATTCGGGTCGTTCTCACCATCATCGGGGAAAAAATAACCACAAAAATCGTGGTTCTGGCGGCGGGAAAAATACCGGCGGTGGACGTGGTTTTGGCGACGGCAGTTCCAACCGTCGCCATGGCGGTCGTACCTCGGACGACAGGCAGCAGATCTCGGTGCAGCAGCAGTGGCAGCATCCTTCTTCACTATGGCCATGGGGATGGATGCTTCAATGGGCTCTCCCTTGCCCGTATCCCACCACACAGTGGGCTCGGCCACAGCAGAAGTGACAGCACCCTTCTTCTGGCCCAAGGACGATGGCCCAACCAGGGATTTTGGGCTCACGACCACAGCAGTTGGCGTATGCAGCAGCAAGCCCAACAACGCAGTGGACTTCGACTGATATTGAATCAGCCATGCACACGATGACGTTGAGCCAACCCGACCCCAATTGGTATATGGATACCGGCGCCACATCCCATATGACATCCATGAAAGGTACTCTCTCGTCTTATTTTAATTTGAGCAGTCATAATACTGGCATTGTTGTTGGTAATGGTAATTCAATTCCAATTCGAGGTTGTGGACATGCTAAATTGCCTCCCCCGAACCCTCCATTATTTTTAAACAATGTCCTTCATGCTCCAAAACTCATCAAGAATTTAATATCGGTTCGTAAATTTACTACTGATAACTCTGTAAGTGTTGAATTTGATCCTTATGGGTTTTCTGTGAAGGATTTCCGGATAGGGATGGCTCTCATGAGATGTCTTAGTAGGGGTGATCTTTATCCATTATCCACCATCAAATATCCCACACATTCACCATCAACTTTTGTTGCCTTGTCTTCTACACGTTGGCATGATCGTTTGGGCCACCCGGGAGCTTCTATTTTGGATTTTCTTAGGCACAATAAAAGCATTGAATGTAATAGGTCTAGTTCATCTAGTATTTGTCATTCTTGCGTACTTGGTAAACATGTTAAGTTTCCCTTTGCTAGTTTTATTTCCGAAACTTTATTTCCGTTTGACATTATTCATAGTGATTTGTGGACTTCTCCCATTTTCAGTTCTATGGGGCATCGTTATTATGTTCTGTTTTTGGATGATTTTACCAACTATTTGTGGACTTTCCCTTTGGCTAGAAAATCTGATGTTTACTCAAAATTCTTAGATTTTAAGACCCATGTTCTTACTCAATTTGAACGTCCTATCAAGAATGTCCAATGTGATAATGGGAGGGAATATGATAATGGTCAATTCAGAAAATTTTGTGCGTCCAATGGGATGTCTTTCCGTCTATCGTGTCCTCATACATCCTCTCAAAATGGGAAAGCCGAAAGAAAAATTCGTTCAATAAATAATGTCATCCGGACTCTTCTTGCTCATGCCTCCATTCCTCCATTTTTTTGGCATCATGCATTGCAAATGGCGACTTATCTCCTTAATATTTTACCAAGCAAGTTATTGGGTCACAAATCACCTTTAGAAGTCCTTTACCAACGGAAACCATCTTATTCCCATCTTCGGGTCTTTGGGTGTTTATGTTACCCCTTTTTTCCGTCTACTACTATTCACAAGTTGCAACCTCGGTCAACTCCATGTGTCTTTTTGGGATATCCACCAAACCATCGTGGCTACAAATGTTTTGATTTATGTTCAAATAAAATCATTATTTGTCATCACGTTTTATTTGATGAGACTCAATTTCCGTTTTCTAAAATCCACACTCCAACTGCCACCACCTATGACTTCCTTGATGATGGCCTTTCCCCTTACTTGATCCATCATCTCGCAACCAGCCCACCACCGCTGCCTTGTCCCCAACCTCCGCTACCCCACGTTGTTCCGCCTGCTCTGGGCCAGCTGCCCACGCCACTTTCTGCTGGGCTGCCTGCTAATCAGGCCCACGCCGACCCCTGCTCACCTGGGCAGCAGCGTGCGTCTTCCTCTACGCTGGCCCAGCCCGCACATCTGCCCCACCAGCTTGCCACCAGCCCACAAAACTCACCCATTCCTCCTCCTGTCCAGCAACCCAATGCCCAAACACGCATGGTCACTCGTAGTCAGCGCGAAATGTTTAAGCCCAAGCACCCATTTAATCTACATACGGCGGTTACCAAGTCCCCCATACCTCGTAAACCATTGGATGCGCTACGTGACCCGAATTGGAAATTGGCCATGGATGATGAATATGATGCTCTTATTAAAAATAAGACGTGGGATTTGGTACCCCGTCCACCTAATGTGAATGTTATTCGGTCTATGTGGATTTTTACTCATAAAGAAAAGTCTAATGGTGATTTTGAGAGGCATGAAGCTCGTCTTGTAGGTGATGGAAAAACACAGCAGGTTGGCATTGATTGTGGTGAGACTTTCAGTCCGGTGGTGAAGCCAGCAACGATCTGCACTGTCTTAAGTCTAGCTTTATCTAAGTATTGGCCCATTCATCAGTTGAATGTCAAAAATGTGTTTCTTCATGGCGAGCTCAAGGAGACAGTATATATATGCATCAGCCAATGGGTTTTAGAGACCCATCTCATCCCGATTATATGTGTGTTTGTTGCGCAAGTCCTTATATGGGCTTAAACAAGCACCGAGAGCTTGGTATAAAAGATTTGCTGACTTTGTTTATTCCATTGGTTTTGCTAATAGCAGGTCTGACCACTCCTTGTTCATCTACCGCAAAGGGCACGACTTGGCTTACATTTTACTATATGTGGATGATATTATTCTTACTGCTTTTTTAGATGCTCTCCGCTGTTCTATTATGGACCTTCTTGGCTCAAAATTTGCTATGAAGGACTTAGGTCCTTTGAATTATTTTCTTGGCATTGCGGTGACCCGTCACAAGGGTGGTATGTTTCTTTCGCAACGAAGTTATGCTACGGAGATAATTGAACGTGCATGAATGTCATCGTGTAAGCCTTCTTCCACTCTGGTAGACACTAAACCGAAGGTCAGTGCCTCTTCTGGCGATCTGTGTGAAGATCCCACTCATTTCCGGAGTCTTGCAGGTGCTCTTCAGTATCTTACTTTTACCAGACCGGATATTTCTTATGTCGTACAGCAGATTTGTCTCCATATGCATGCTCCACGAGATACGCATATGCTTGCTCTTAAACGGATTATTCGGTATATTCAGGGTACTCTTGATCATGGTTTGCATCTCTACCCATCTTCAGTTACTGATTTGGTTTCCTATACTGATGTTGATTGGGGGGGGGGGGGGGATGCCCCGACACACGACGTTCGGCGTCAGGTTATTGCGTGTTTTTGGGAGATAATTTGATATCTTGGTCATCCAAGCGCCAACCTACTCTATCCCGCTCCAGTGCGGAAGCAGAATATAGGGGGGTTGCTAATGTTGTCTCTGAATCATGCTGGATACGTAACCTCCTCTTGGAACTACATTGTCCGGTCCCTAAGGCTACTTTGGTCTATTGTGATAATGTCAGTGCCATTTACCTTTCAGGAAATCCAGTTCAACATCAGCGCACCAAGCACATTGAGATGGATATCCATTTTGTTCGTGAGAAGGTGGCGCACGGACACGTGCGTGTCCTTCATGTTCCGTCCCGATATCAGCTCGCCGACATTTTCAGTAAAGGACTGCCACAGGTCTTATTTGAAGATTTTCGGGACAGTCTCAGCGTTCGTAAACCTCCCGTTTCGACTGCGGGGGTGTGATAAATAATGTAAATATGTAGTCAAGGAATATTTTGTAAATCTTATATTTTAGGTTAGTATATTTTGTAGCCTAATATATCGTTGTAACTATGGTATATTTACCAACTCCATCAGTGAGAATAATCACGGAATTAATCTCTTTCAATAACAATAGATAAATCTTCATAACAAGCTTGATATGATAACATGAAAATAAATATAGCTTGCTTGAATCGATTAAATTGACGTAATGGTATAAAATGCGTACATTGTACTATTAGTGTATAGTATTACTTATACTACAGTGAAGCCCTCACTCTTTATAATTATGATTACAAATAAATGTGAGAAAGACTAAATCTGACTTGGCAAGATTGTACCCCAGGTAAAATGGTGGATTTCCAAATTAATGGCCAAGAAGTAGGAAGTTATTGAACCAACTTGGCATGACTTTATGAGGATATGGTTCAACTGCACATGATAAAAAAGACAACATTTAATATTTGAAATTGACCAATGATTAGCGGTTGTGGATACTACCTCCAAACTTTTCAAAACAAATTAAAAAGAAAAAGAAAAAAGGATAATACGAAATAGGATCAACTCTATACTTATATACTGCCATGAGATGTGGCGAGTTGGATGAGATTCCTCCAGCTTAATCCGATGTGTTGAGTTTTTTTTTTTTTTTTTTTTTTTGTAGGAATCATTTCTCCCTTATATATGCCTCATATGATGGAAATATGATTTACACAAGTGAATGAGTTTCGGATATACCAAATGATTTAAAAAAATGTATGCTTGTATCACCAAATTAATTACACCATATTAAATGGCGGAACTATTATTGATGGAGTTGTTTAAAATTCCAATTAGGGATTATTTAAATGACAAGCTAATATTCAAGTAAGTATACATGTACGAAGAGCCAAGAGCTAATTGTTTCCGACTAGTTAAGCGAATATTTCCTGCCATCATCACGTAATTATTTGTAAGTTCATTAATTTAGTTACATTGTTGTTTCATGATTGTTAAAAAAAATTAAAAACTATATTCGGAGGCCTGCAATTGGTCAATTTGCGCCTTGGTCTATGATATCACTATTAAACTTAGAACTTAGCTCTTACTAATTAGTATGGTAATTTAGTTTGTAGTATTTCCTAAGAATTCTTAAGCGGGAAATTTAAAAATTATGACTAGCTTAAATGCATTCTTATAAACTGTTTCATCCGTTCCATTTTAGCAGTCGCTTTAGCTCAAAAAAATTATCCCAAAATAATTGGCACTTTATGAATTCAAGACTAAAGTTGGCAACTGTTTCCGACTATCCCCTTAACATTAAAGAATGTTTCTTTTGAATTATGTTCAATTATCAAAAAACATTTAATAAAGATGGGTAACTTGATAAACTATGCAATCATGCAACCTCATCAAAACTTTCATTGCTTACCATTTAATTTTTACCCATATAAAAGAGGATACAATATACCTATAGATATACCGTTATCCAATCAACACCATACTCACTAACTCTACTTCAAACACAGCCTTTGGGGATCTCTATTGAAAGTGGGGTAACAATAGTAGTCCAAACTAGTTCAATACCATTTTAATAATATAATCATTTGTAGAACAAATCTTTCTCCAATTTTAGTTTACCAACCACAGCTTTGGAGCTTATGTAGAAAGTAAAAGTAGTGATTTCAACTTCAACAACACCCTGAGCCTGTTGAATAATCTTTATGAATTCTGTTATTTCATGGATTCGTACTAAACAAGCTAATTAGTCCCAAAAGCTAGCTCAATTGATGAGGATTATCAAAGAGTTCATAAAAAATCTACAATTCATAAACTTAATTGACGTGAGATTCTAGCATTCTGTTCCTTCCCTTGGACGACACTCAAGACTGATAATTGGAAATTCGGAATAACAACTTAGTTGAACCAATATTGGGTGTCTCAATATTAATAATGCGTCTACTCTGTTATCCTATTAAAAAAAAAAAACTTGAACTTAACAACGAGTAAAGATATTTGTACAATTTAAAAAGAATTTAATTTTATTAAAATATCGATACAAGGGGTCTCATAATACAAACTTAATAGAGAAAATTATTGGTCTTCCGATTGTGATGTCGCTACAAGGAGTAAGCTTGGGGTCCACCTTCCAAGTATTGTCTGATTCTCTTGTTGTTTATTGGTCAATTAATGTAAGAAATATTACATTATTTAATTTAATATCTCTTCTTTTGCTTCAAATTGGCCAGCGACGCATTTGATGGTACAATAAGCAGATAAAATATTTTTAAAAGAGTTATGAAATCGAGGGAGTCAACCAATAATAGTAGAGCAATTATTTAAATTTGTCCTAACTTTTACAAGGCCAAGAGACAATATTTTCTGAAAAAGATGCCAAATAAAGTGGCCATGGTTCATGTTCCTACAACACGATTTTGCCCTTATAATTATTCACAATCCTTTTTGTCCTCTCCATTATTTTTTTTCTTATTTTTGAGCTTCTCTTATTATGAAATTTGATGGAATTTAAAAAAGAAAAACGAATAGCACCATAATTTTGTGCTTACAATTACCATCGATCCTTTTCCATTTTATGAAATTTAAATTATGCTCAGGTTACAGGCATAATATTAAGTGAAGGATAAATTATTTACTCCAATTTATTTATTTATTCTATCTAATTTAGCATTCCATTTAAGAATTTTCACGTGATTCATTGCTTTCAAACAGACTTGATCTAAAAGAAAAAAAGAGGGAAAAAGACTTACACTCAAACAATCAATATATATGAAATTAAATCAAATAAATCAATATTGCAATATGCAGTCAAAAAGTTAAGGCAAAAAAAAATAAAAATCATAGTAGTATAAAATTAGGAATTAGAAGACATAGTGTCTTTCTTTTATTGAACTCTTTATGACTTCTTTTTCACCGCACCACCTTCGTTTTCCTCTTGTTTCCTTTTTTCCCCTTGTTTGATACTTTTACTTGCTTTACCAGATCTATCTCCTTTTTTACTTTTGTTAATTTTGTTGCAAATTTAATTAGGCGTTTCCTCATATTGACAAATTTTATGAAATTTGGTTGTGGGGTAATTACTTATGTATGTTAGATCACAATTCCAAAACATTTTGATAATAATGGTCCATAGATGAATCTTCTCTCTCACTAGAGCAAAAAGTACGAAGAATATATTTCTTAAAGTAGTAATACATAAGCGTACACATCGAGTATGGAATTTCTTAAAATAAATTTAATTCTGGTTTATGCGACCTATCTTTGTTTTTCTTTTTTGGAAAATGAGGTCCCTTATTCATTTCTCTGCTATCCACATTAGTTTTTTTTTTTTTTTTCATTTTAGAATTTATTTGATAATTTCCTTCAAGGTTGGATAGGATCCCTTCACCTTAATCAAAGATTTCGGATTCGAGCTTTCATCGATCTTATTGGAACAAACACTTTTTTCTTTAATGAACCTTACGCATGGCAAAAACGGATTGTTTGAAGCCCAAAGTAAGTACAGAATATTGGATGCAAAACATAAGAAAATAATCCGATAATTATTTGTTTATCCTGGTACGTTAATTTCTCTATACATATTACTGCTTGTTGTCCACTAAAATCCAATTCAAAGTAGGTGTAAAATAATCGTAGGATGATTTATTTATGAAGTAAGAAAGAATCCAAGCTAAGTGTGCAAACTAGAAAGCTCATATGTGATGTGACCTAAAACAGAGGCAGAGTCAAGATTCGAAGCTTGTGTGTTCGCGGTTCTAAATTTTTAAAGTTATTGAATTCTTAATTAATAATTTGTATATATTTAATAAAAAAATTAATACAAATATATGATTCGGACAAAAGTTATTGAGTTAGGCCGAACACACACCCTACGGGCTAGGTCCGCCCCTGACCTAAAATCTAAAAACAAAAACCCGAAACAGAAACAAACAAATGTAGCAGACACGTATTTCCCTTATCGCTTTTACCAAGCGGTGTAAACTCTGGCTTAACTTCCACCACATGTACCCAATCCTCTACCTTTTTTTTTTTTTTTTAAAGATAAGTTCAAAACCAAAAAGATCAATAGAAAGATTATAAGAAACTTAAAAAGTCAAGAAACTGAAACTTTGAACTGCCAGCTGAACAAGTTTGACTAATTTTCAAAATTAGATTATTGTAGCTATCAGCAATCAAACAAATAGAAAGAGTCATTGAGTGCATATGACCACTGTTAAAATTTTCAAGAGAAAATAAAAGAAATTGGCAAAAAGAAAAAATACTTTTCTTTCTTGCTAAAAGAAAAAAAATTCTTTTTGAAAAAAGAAAAAGTACCTTTCTTTATAAAACAATGCAACTCTTCCCTAAAGGTTGCATCATTTCAGACATCCCTATAAATAGATGAAATCCTGAAAATATTTCTATCATAAGAAATACTAAAAAAAAAAATCAGAATTCTTCCTTCAAAAAACTTGCATAAGTTTGGTGACTGCAGCATTATTCTTGTGTGTTCAGAGGCTTGATTTCATTATTTCTTGTCTTTGCTTCATTCTATCCCGGGAGAGTATTTGTGAGGACAAATAATTCTCTTTGGAAAGTGCTCCAAATAAAACATACGGCTTGAAGCATATCCAGATTTCTCACCACAAACACATAATTTTCTAACAACCACAACTTAAGCTTAACAGGAAAATAAAATAAATAAACTGAATGAGGTAACTATGAAGTATTTGCATGGTTGACCCAATTAATTTGGAACACAATGACACACGATCGAGTCTATTTAAAAGGAATAACTAAATTGTGTAAATCAAATAAATTTATCTCATTGATATCTTCTTGATTAATGTATATATAATATAAAGCTAGACATAGAGGAGCTGATCTGACACCCTCTTTTTGGCCAAGAAAAGTATTTATCTTTTTTTTAATTTTTTTTTTTTTGATGTTTTCTTTCATTTTTCTCAATTTTTTAATTTTAAAAATTCATCTTCATAACTCATACCTCTTTATTTTTCATAAATTCCAATTAATATTAGTAATCCATAACCCCCAAACCTTTCAGGTCCATAACCCCAATTATTTAGTATACAATTTATGACACCTCAAAATCACACCAACTCTTATCTAAATAAATTTATTTTGAGCCATCTTGGTTATCCTATATTTTTTTAGTGGAATAGCCACCACGGTAGAGGGCATTTGCTTGGGTGTTTGATATGAATGAAGGAATTCTTTAGTGAATGATTTCAATTTTTCTCTAACCCTCTCTTTTTATTTGTTAGGAATTTGATTATCTTATGTAGTATTCTCTAACATGCTCATCTGCTTAGTTAATTTTATTTTTATTTTTATGATGTTAACTTATTGTGTCTCCAGATCAGGGTGTTTTCGAAAGTGAAAGCAAGAAAAGGAAGTCAACACATACGTGCATGCTGCTTAAAGGAGTACGTATATACTTTTCTGTAATCATATGGATTAACTTTTAATAAGCCTAATGATAGAACATGAGAATATAAAATTAGTTTGTGATTTTCAAACTACAGTTTAATTTATAAGAAAATAATTATTTATTGATATGTAAAATTGGTAATCTTCAAGTTTTTCATTTTTTGTTGTTGATAAAAGTCATCAAGTTTTTCAGATTTTCATAGGTCTTTGTTGTTGGTAAAAGTCATCAACTCTTTGAGCTTACTGCTTAAAAAATGCAGAAATATTAAGCTGCACTAAAATAATTTAGTAAAATTGTTTGTCTCTCTATTCACTTTCTTCCCCAATAGAGAAATTGTTCTTCTTCTCTAGGCCTTGATTCATCATTCACTTTTTTCATCATTTAGCGAGGAATGAACTTTTAGTGTTGGCATCCATTTTTTTTTCTTCATTTAAAACATGGCAAGGGATATTGGTAATATTTTTTTTTTAAGTTTAATACATGACAATGAATATTAATGCATGAGCAAATGGTAAGAGAAATTAGTCAAAAGAAAGTAATTTTTAGAATGTTGCATAAGATTACTAAGAGGTGAAGGAGAATTGATTCGGTTATTCAAGAAAGGATGACAACTTCTAAAGGGTATGAAAAAGAAAAAGTAAAAAAAAAATATGTAATTTGGTTTATAACTTATGATATATTCTGTTAAATATTTAAATTTTTATCATAAAGAAGAATTAAAAAAGCATAATTCAAGATAATGGTTAGATCATGAATCTTTCAAAAATAGATAGAGTAAAATATTTGAATGAAAAAGTAATTAAATCTAAAAAGTTTTCAAAATGGTTAGACAAGGAGGATGATAGAATTTTGACGTTTTGAACTCTCTAAAATTTATAATGTTACTTTGTGAAAAACACATTAGAGCAAGATCATTGATAAGATTTTTTATCAATAAGTTTCGAGAGACATTAGAATACGTTTGTTGATGCACGTCGGCATGTGATCCTTATATACTAAAAAATGTGGGAGATAGAAGAGGAAAATAATCAATTATAACCAAAAATATTTATGACGTTATTTTTGTATGTTTAATATAACACATAAATCATAAAAATATATTATAAAATTAATTAAAAGAAAAGTTAACATGGGAGATAGAAGAGGAAGATTATCAATTATAGCTAAAATTATTTACAAAGTTATTTTTAGATATTTAACATTTCACATAAATGTTGGGATAAATATAAAGAAGGATAGGATTACATAAGAAAATTATTAAAATGAAAAACATTAAAGAGAAAAGATAAGAAAAATAAAGTAGATAATCAAGAAACATTACAAAGGAAAATATAGATCAAAATGTCGTAATGTGAATATGATGAAACCTAAAAAGGTCATCGATATTTAAATTTGTTGAACTGGGTTTTCTTTTTTCAATTTGGTATCAACTTTGACAATATAGCTAAAAACAATAATAGTATAACAACTAATGAATAGCGAAAAGGTTAATTTGATCGATGAGTAACTATTGATATTTTTAATTAGAAAGATTTAGCAATAATTATTTAATCATATTTTAATTTTACTTTAATGACTGTGCGAAGTGCGGAGAATTTCACTAGTTGAAGATAAAACAATTCTTCAGTACAAAACTCATGATGCAACAAAATATGAACATGTTTGATAATTGATTCGCTAAAATTAATCATTTTGAAGCAATAATTCCGGCCTATAAACTTTCTGAAGAATTAAAAAATGTTACATGAAAAACAGCATAATTTTCTTTCAAATTTTCAAACCGAACTAAATAAGATCCCATTATTAATGCGTTTATGGAAATATTTGTTTTTGGGGGCAAAATGTTACTTTTATTAAATACTAAGAATTTTACAAACTTGGAGTATTTGTATCTCTTTATTTATGCGTATATGTGGAGAAAGAGAAAGTGTTTCTTTCAGTGGCTATAGAAAGCACCACGTAAAAGATGAAATTCCTTTTCTTTGTAGACTTCATATTATAAGCAGAAATTCCATTCTTTAAAAAATAACTATGACATAATTTTAACTTTAACTTTTAAGAGTCATTCAAGAAAGCGATAAATATTTTTTATTTAGGATTTAATCCATATTTAAATCTAAGTACATAGGATTGGTTTTAGTCAATCTCTATTCATAGTAACAAGTGGGCAACAGTTATAGGCTATTTTAAGGTGGGATAGGGATACATAACCAATCTGATTTAGATTCCGACCACTTTGATCTTATAGTAAATTGGTTTGGATTATTGGCGTGATGGAGTATTAATTTATTTTATTAAGAATTTGCATGACAGAAAGCATGTTTGTCTTTGTCCTTACAAATGACTCACAAGTGCTTTACAATTGGTGGACAACAAATGATGTATTTACTCCTAATTTGTTGGATTATCATTTGGCCAATCACTTTTGTGGCCTTGAAAACCTCTAACATAAAAGGTTTAATTGTTCTTTCTTAATAAGGTTCTGGAGAGGCTCACTATTCTTTTTCAACAGTTTATCAACGACTTATTTCAGAAAATTCTGAACTCGCAAAATCACGAACCAAATAAGTCATTTTCTTCAGGCATGTGACATAGGATAAATAATGCAGAAATTATTGTGTGGAATAAATAATACGAGAATTATTAGCGTTTTATTATTATATGTAGTATAAACAATACGGGATTGTTATTCGGAGATTATTCGGAGAATAAATATTGCATGAATTCTTATTTAGAGTTGGGCAATTCGCAAGAATGCCCCTTATTCGGGGTGGTCTTTAATTTTTGCCCCTCAAATTGCTGGTCTTTAATTCTTGTCCTTCGCCTAGAATATCATAAATTCTGGGTTCAAACCCCGACTCAGGCATAAAAATTAAAAAAAAATCACAAGGCAAGGCTTTTGGAAAAGTATGCCTTATGCGGCATAGTTTGCCTTAAGGCATAACTAAAGTTCTGCCGGATCAGGCAGAGGTTGCCTGATAAGACAGGCTTTTAGTTATGTCTTAAGGCTTAGTTATGCCTTGAGGCAATCTTTGCCGGAGACAGCATAGGTTGTTTTAAGGCATAACTAAAGTTATGTCGGATCCAACATAAGTTGCCTTATAAGACAAACTTTTAATTATGCCTTTAGGCAACCTATGCCGAATCCGGCATAACTTTAGTTATGCCTTAAGGTAACTTATGCCGCATAAGACAGACTTTTCTCAAAGCCTTGCCTTGCGAAATTATTTTTATTTTTATGCTTGAGCGGGGATTCGAACCCAGAGCCTCAGTATTTTCGGCCACTTTTTCAAGCAAAGGGCAAAACTTAAAGACCACCAATTTGAGGGACAAAATTTAAAGACCACCCCAAAAGAAGGGCAATCCGCGCAAAAAAATGTTTAGAGTTTAGTAACGATACTTTTGTCTTGAGATACTCCTATCTACGTTAATACATAAATTTATCTCACTTTCTATCCTATATAAAGGAAAAAATAGATTCTCACATAACTTAATCATATACTTATATCCGCATTAGTTATACAACGTCCGATTTCTAGTATTAAATTTCATGAAAGTTATACGACGTTATAATAGTTATAAAAAGATTAATTCGTTATATCAGTACGAACTTTTATACTATGATTTAGTTTTGCTAATTTTTGTAACCATAATATTGCTGATTCTTCTATAGTATATTTGACTCGGTATTTTGGATAGCGGTGTTTCTTTTAAGTACTACTATGAGTTGAAATCTTCAACCAAAGGGTCTTTGGGGCATCGGAACAAGTCCCAAGAAGCTTCTGTTTTGGACTCTTCAGAAATACTTTAATGATCTGAACACAAAGGGTAAGGGGCTGGCAGAAGACTTGAAGTCAATAGTCCAAAATAAGAAACTTCTATTTCTTCCATGTTTTTCTGAAGAAAAAGACTATTCTTTTTTGGGAAGTTGTACTTTTCAATTCCCTTATTTACCTGGGGAAGTACCTTTCATGAGTCTATAATGTCCTCCATTCTCGAGTCAAGGCTTAAATTGAAAAAAAAAATAATAATTTAAAATTGGAATTCTTTTGGGGCATTTGGTAGTACAACCCTTTCACCTGTTGTCTCTTTATTTTTATTTTTTTGTGTTTTCACTTGTGTACGGTACTTATATTGGGGCTCAACTTATCCGGATTCACATCATATAAGGCTAATTAAAAGGAAAAACGCTTCATATCAGAATTTTTTCTTAACCGAAGTTCAAACCCAAAATCTCTAATAAATTATGGAGGAATTCTATCCATCCTACCGGTTATCAGTATTCTTTTGTTTACTTTTCAATTCTAATTGTCATATGGGCATTTTTGTCGTTAGAATTATGATGAAATCTCCCAAAGAGACTTGCTAAATATTCTTGGTTAGAATATTAAATGAACTTGAATTTTGGAAATCTGTAAAAGTTCTACAAAGTGAATTATTAACATATATACATAACTAAACCAAAAATTGATAAATGTTCCTTCAAAGAAACACTTTCCCAAAAGAAAATTTGAAACTAAGCTAGCGTTTGATCATGGATTTTGGATTACATTTTGAAAATTTATGTTCAAATATCTATTTGGTTATAGATTTTGGATCAAATTTTGAAAATCTATCTTTAAAAGATCTTCTAAGTTCCAAAGTTTTTTGGACTTCCACTCACAAAACTTCAATTTTTTTCCAAGTAAATGCATGTTCAAACACAACTTCAAGTTCCAAAAATCACAACTTCAAAACTCAAATTTTCAAGTTTCAAGTTTCAACTTCAAAAGCTATGGCCACACGGGTCTTAAATCATTCAGATGCTTTAGCTAATATTTTTTTAATTGAAGAGAAAAGTTTTGTACTACTACTAAGTATCAAGGAGAATTAGATTAGACTGAATAAAGAAGCAACCCCAGTTCCTTTTCTAGCAGAGTTAATGGGCTCAAACTTTTAGCCTTATTACGGGTTAGGGCCTAGGGGGAAAAGATAATGTACTTCTCTACTATTTATTTGAGGTACTCAAAAAGTAGACAGCGGAAATTCATTTCCAATCCTCTCACTTTTTCCCTGCACCAATCTAAACCCAATGGATATAAGTTGGGGTGATGAAGAAGGAAAAAAAAGATAGAGCAAACATTGATGTATTATCTTGATTTATGTCGGGGCTGAAAACTACTACTTCATCTTTAATTAAATGTTTTGGATTCGAGCCCAGGGAATAGAGTCGCTTTTAGTAGGATGCAGTTTGTCTTCCAAAATGGGACTTTCGGACGTGAATTTGGATTAGTTAGACAACAAAGCGGATACCGAACACCGGAAGAAAGATCAAAAGAATTTGAAACCTACATTTTGTATCCTTTAGTACAATCATCTCTTGCTCTATAACAGGTTTATCATATTTCACCTAGGTAATGCGCACATTTCATTGCAATGATCACTTCAAGTACCCCTCAAGCTGGTCGGATATCAGGGTTATTAAGACAATAAAATAATTAAACAACTAGAATATTGTAAGTATTTCCCAGACTTAATTATGGCTAATTTTTCCGAAGCAGGGTTGCATCACAAACAGGATCATCTCATTCCAGTAATGTGGATTTTGTCCTAGAATTTCATAATATTCCGGTTCTTAAACTTTGATTTTGGGCCGAATGTTTGCCTACGCGGCCCAAACTAAAACTAAGCCTAAATCCAAGAAACTTTGGACCAAGTTTCGTATGTCCAAGTGGGATATTCAAGAAATATTGAAGAATCAAATCAAATTGACGAAGAAAATGGACATGTGGTTTGATTTATTTTGATGTTGAAAAGGGGGAAAAAGAAAAATTAACAAAATTTTGTGTTGTTTGGGATTAATAAATTAAAGATTGAACTAATATCAAACTAAACCAACTAGTACATTATATCATTTTAAATTTGTCTTATAATAGGAATACTATCGGGAATCACATGAAATTAAAGGAGTCTTCAAAGTGTATGCTCACAAACGATTCATAGTTTGTCATCGGATGTTAGTCACACACTTAAAACTCATGATAAAATTTGTAACCTTTTATCATTCTAGACCGGAACAAGTTAATAGGATCCCTTGCTTACATCCTCATGTTTCCCCCGTGTGGCGACATGGGTGAAGAAAAAGAAAAGAAAGGGATGAGGTTTCTATCACTTTTGCCATAGCGGGCCCACGATGAATGTTAGCTCTGAGGTAAAGTGCGCCCCTGGTAATTGCGTTGTTTAGTCTAGGCTGTGAGGGCTCTCACGAGACCTCAATTTTCAGATACTCTCGTTCAACTTCAATTCAGAAACATCCTCTTTTTCCAACTTCAACCAAATATTGTCCAATTATGACCTCTTGATAACTTCAGTATTTCATGTATAGAATACCGCAACTCTTTTTGGTGCAATGTATCTATTTAGTATAGAGGACTTCCAATGCAGTGAGTAAGCTATGCAATTGTTATGGCCCTCCAAAGCATTCATTTCACTTTTAATGCCTCAAATCTTCTATGTAAACTTAACATATCTTCTATAAAAGCTGCAAGTGAAATAGCAGATGCAGAGGGATAGAAAAAAAACTTATCCACTTTGCAGAAGTTGTGATTATGTCATAGGAAATATTGTATGAGTATGAAAGGAAAAATATCACTAAGGACCTTAATAGTGTGATACAAGCCCCTAAAAGCTCAACTGAAAGTTATTCGCCTGGTTCAAAGGAAGGGGGAAAAAAAAAAGTTTTAACCTAAATAAACGGAAAATGGAGTTAGCCTTTAATAGTAATGAAGCTTAAATTTTAGTGCAAAATCTTCAAATCATCCATCAAGGTTTAACATAGTTCTTTTAAAACAGTGAAATACAAAAGAAACCATACTATTTCTGAAGACATTTACTAAATTTTGCCAGAAGAACAAGGATTTCAAGTGAATCAAGCTGATAGATTTAAGCAGACATTCTTATTATGACCTTAATGCCAAACACAAAGATTTAATAGCGCTGTAAGCATCGATCACAACTGCTAAAAAAATGATTTCCTTTCTGATCGTTCACATCAGCTAAATATATTTGAGGTTAACAAACAACGCGGACATCTTTCTTCCAAGAAAAGGGAAGCATTTCACAATCACATACCTAGGTGCTATTAACAAAGCAAGGTGGCAAAACAGAACAATGCATGCAGCTAATTGTCATAGCTAATATGGGTTATCTGCTCATCTTTATTGTTCCAGGAAAACAAGAGTGGCAGGAGATCTCAATGCACATGTACAACACAAAAAATGCAACAAACAAAAAGCTCATGAGAAACGAAGGTACCATAGTATTTGGTATGCCATAAGGGTAAGTTCAAAGGATAGTAACTACTTACATAGAGGTTAAAGATTCATGATTACATGAGCAGTATATGCAAAACTCCATATAAGGAGACATTTCTCATATACAGTAACAGGTAACTACTTGCAGTCTAGTCATGGAAAGCTCAATCCTGGTAAATAGTCACGCAGTGGGGGGAGGATCTCGAGCAACCTAGAAACTTCTCAGATAATCGAATAAATATCGTGAAACGCAATTCATCGAACATATCTCACACCTTCTTCTCTTTGATATGAAAACAAACTTCTCCAAGACCAACGCATTCTTTAACAGAAATTCATAAAGTTTGAAAAGCTTCTTGTCATAGCCCCGTTTGAGATGATAACTTCAGTGATTCATGTGTGTGATACCGCTACTCTTTTTGGTACAATCCATCTATTTAGTTTTGAGAACTTTGAATACAATAAGTATTCTATGCAATTGTTATGGCCCTCAAAGCCTTTATCTCACTTTTACTGCCTCAAATCTTCTATGTAAACTTAGCATATCTTCTATAAAAGCTGCCTAAAGAAATAGTTAATGCAGGGTGATAGAAAAAAAAACTTGTCCAATTTGCAGAAGTTGTGATTATATCATAGGAAATATTGTATGAGTATGAAAGGAGAGACTATCACTTTGATGATCTTAAGAATGTGTTGCAACCCCCATAAAGCTCAACTAAAAGTTCTTCCTCTGTTTCAAAAGAAGGAAAAATAAAGTTGTATCCTATTTCATAAGAAAAATAAAAAAAGTTGTATTCTAAAATAAACAGAATATGGAGTTAGCCTTTAGTAGTAATGAAGCTTAAATCTTAAAGCAAAATCTTGAAATCATCTGTCATGGTTTAACATAGTTCTATTAAAACAAAGTGGAAAACAATAGAAACCATACTAGTTCTGAAGACATTTATCAAAAAAGCTGCTTTTCCACACACAAATTACACAACCCCATATACTGTCTCAGCCAACAATATTTTGCCTGAAGAATGGGGATTTCAAGTGAATCAAGCTGATTGAGCAGACATTTAAATTATGACCTTTAATGTCAAATACAAAGATCCAATAGCACTGTAAGCCTTAATCACAACTGCTAAAAAAACAACTTCCTTTCTGGTCACAGCAGCTAAAGATTATTTGAGGTTAACAAACAATGCGGACCTCTTTCTTCCATGAAAAGGGAAACATTTCACAATCGTATACCTTGAAGCTATTGACAAAGCAAAGGTGGAAAAACACAACATTTCATGTAGCTAATTATCATAGCAATTGCGGGTTTTCTGCTCATCTTCAAAGTTCCAGGAAAACAACAGTTGCAGAAAATCTCAATGCACATGTACAGCATAAAAAATGCAATAACGAAAGCTTCATGAGAAACGAAGCTAGTATAATATTTGGGGTGCCATAAGGGTAAGTCAAAAGCGTAGTAACTACTTACATAGAGAAGTTAAAGATTCATGCCGACGCATCACTTACTTTTCGTCATCGTGGGTCCATAACCATTTTACTACCTATTTATGTGGTTGATATCTTGATCACTGGCATAATCACTCAGCCCTTGAGGATGCATCTTCTACGGATTGAAGTTATTCCCCGCTAGAATGGGCCAGGTGGGATGGGGGAGCGGTCGAGCGTGCAAAGGCGCAAGTCGAGCAACGTATCTGAACTGAAATGTAAAAAAGCGTGGAAAAGCAAAGGTCGGCTTTTCTTTTTGCTCATTATTTGCAAAACTCAACATAAAGCGACACTTCTTATATACAGAGACAGAAAACTACTTGCAGTCTAGTTATGAAAAGCTCACTCCTGGAAGATAATTACACAGTGGGTGGAGGATCTTGAGCAACCTAGCAAATTCTCAGATAAACGAAATAAATATCGGGACACGCGGTTTATCAAACATATCTCACACCTTCTTCTCTTTGATAAGAAAACAAACTTCTCCAAAACCGACCCATTATTTAACAGAAATTCAGAAAGTTTGAAAAGCTTCTTGTCATAACCCCGTTTGAGATGATTCTTCATGCACATCCCAGAGGAAATGAGAATCTTTACATTCTTGAGCTTGGGAAAGGTAATGCTTGAAATCCAACTTTGCAAATCGATATTATCTCCCTTGGCCAAATATCTTAACTCAAAGTGGCAGGGGCAATGTTCACGTTGGAAAGAGAGAATATAATCAGAACCAAATGCAGGTAAGCCTAATGGAAACTAAGCAAAAGTGAAAAAAAATGTGATTTTAAACTAGAAGTGTTCTGTACAGAAATTTTTTAAAACCAACAATTGTAATGGTACCTGGGCAATGATTATAATTGCTATTCCTGTCATAAAGATTAATCATGGCATAGGTAACCCAAGAAGATTGATAACACAATAATCCTTTTCGTTTCAGAGCTTATTTGCCAAAAGAAAGCAACAAGACCAACCATATTATCATGAACTTTATAGTGACATAAGCAAATCCTCTTACTGACAATTAAGGATATCGTTAAAGTTTCAAAAAATGAACAGATATATAAAGAGATAAAAGGCAACAGGAAGTTACAAGCGTAGCTTTTACGTCTATGCTGAGTGTCTCCGCTTGAGGCGAGGTTTGCAAAAGGACAGCTGCTCCATACAAACTAAACTCATTCATATGCAACTCCAGCATTAGATATTTGCATTGTAATTTTGGAATCGGTACTTCTTTGAACTGCAACATGCACAGGATCTGGAGCAGTAAACCCAATGAAACTAGTAAAGATCGGAGAAAGTAATAACAACAAAACAAAAGTACTTCACAGCATAGAGTTAAGTGATACTATAGCTTTTACCGGTATGATAAAAGAAGTACTGGACATCGAAAAATTACAAAAGGACACAAATTTCGGTAATTATAAATTGCTTTTGTGAAATTTGTGCGAAGGTTCACAATTTTATATGCTTACATTATGCAACTGTATGCCAAGCAAGTAAGCAGCTAAAGATCAATCAGGGAAAGTAAGACTTTTGATTTAAAGTTAAAAAAGAACCTCTGTGAACCAAGTTCCCATTGTTAACTCGACTGCATAATTCAACTTTTGAAGATAATCTTGGACAAGGTTCATAAAAACTTGATGATAGTCACGACAACTGTCTTCCGCATCGTCAAATACTCGGCCAGCCATAGCGTAGACGTATTTGATACAAACAATGTTGAAAGTAAGCTTAGCATTAACCACGGAGGACACATCTACAAGTCTACTAACGAGGCCAATGTGTTTAGATTTTTCTGCTCGTACTCTGTCAAATTATAGCAAAGTTTAAGATATCGTCCCACAGAGATTGGAACAACCTATGTTACAAATTTCTATTATCTTTGTTACTATTTAAGAGAATCAAATTGATGAAAGGTGAGTTTTTGAAACTAAAATTACTTAAATTAAAAACAAATCACTTCCGGAAGAGTTATATATAAAAAGAGTTGGGAACTGCTGAATTCACTTGATATATTTTTACGATAAAATCTCAGTTTCTACATGCATTTCTCTAAGGAATAATTGCTTATTGCTAATACAATTATATTTTCACACTAAGAAATAAATAATTAATTAACACTCCGTGAGGTTATGTCAATTAATTGCTTTAAAACTAGTGACGATTAAACTGAAATATTTTCTTGCTTGAATTGTGCTACAGGAGTAAAGACCTCTTGCAATTAGCCTTTAAATCAATAAAGTTATTTGAGTCAATCCTTCCGTGAGAATTAGGATTGAAAGAAATAAAATAAAGACCATTTAAATCAATAAACTTATTTGAGTCAATCCCTCCGTGAGAATTAGGACTGAAAGAAATAAAATAAAGACCATTTAAATCAATAAACTTATTTGAGTCAATCCCTCCGTGAGAATTAGGACCGGAAGAAATAAGATAAAGATTTGGAATAATAATACTAAAAATTACTCTCACTCTGCTATTGTACTCATTGGTTATTATATATTAATTTTGCTCCGCGAGAATTACAAAATTAATATAAGAATAACTTAGAGATAAAATATGTAGACGTGATAATAATGAATTGAAATAATCATTCCAGCACAGTTTGAAATATAAATAAAAAATTTCAAGCCAAGAACATATAAAAACTGAGATAGTATTATAAATATATCAAGCTTCCTCAACTATCCCAACAGAAAGAAATTACTCCATTATGGAGTAAGAAAAACTAAAAAAAAAAAAAAATAGAAAATGTTATCCTACAAAGAAAAGAAGAGAAATGGACCAAGACCAATTCTTGTATCTTGCTAAAAATTGGATCCCCTTTGTCTTTAGAGTAGCTTGATACTTGTAGAAATGGATGCTTGACTTTTTCTCCATAGATGCGACTGTGGTGACGGACGCGTCTGTGGATGCCATAGATATGACTGTGGTGACTGACGCGTCTGTGGATGCCATAGATGCGACTGTAGTGACGAACGCGTCTGTGGATGCTATAGATGCGATTGTGGTGACGGAAGCGACTGCGGATGCCATAGATGTGACTGTAAATTTTCACGGATGTGTCTACGGAGTTGTAGAGGCATAAGTGGTTCTCTTCTTTTCTTTGGCAATTTGTTCCTTCTCTTTATTTCTCTTGTATTCTTTTTCCTGCAAGATTTGTTAGAAGATATGCTGGAATATGATAATATTATTCATGTTTTATTTATAAATCTTATTTTTTTTATATACAATATTACATGACTAATTTATATCCATCAAATTCCTCCACATTTGAATTTTTACTCGTCCTCCGATATATATATATATATATATATATATATATATATATATCGGAATATTTTAGAAATTATTACTACTCTTGTAAAATGAAAATTTAATCAAATAAAATTTATCATACTTTCAACTTTATAATTTTTCTATACTTATCCAATCTTTACCTTGTTTTTGCTTTTATTTTTATTCAACAAGAGCTGCATCTTCTTACTTTTTGGACCTTTATGAACATTTGCACTGATTATTCTTCATCTTTTGTCCATAGGCTTGCCCTTTATGTCTATCTCCACTAATGTAGACTAATCACTGATTTTTAAAATCTTTTAGGTCTTTTTCTGACTGGTAATGTTGGCTTCAGGCTGGTAGGATAAAGGTTATATTTATAGTGACTTGCCTTTTCCAGCTTTGGAGTACAATATTTCTAAGATCAACCTTTTCAGATACATTTTTTTTCTTTATCTTTCATCTTTTCCTCCTTTTTTTCTCTTTATTTTCGAGGTACTTTTCTAATGTTTGTCCATAAAATTGTCTTTTTTTTTTTTTCAATAGTTCTGATTCTTTTTCAAAATGAGCTCCAAACTTATTTTCTGAAAAAGGACTTTTCAAATTATAAGGATGAATTTGTGTATTTAAATTTGGGCAACGTGTAGGTTTTCAAAGAAAAAAATAGGTTATAGTCTTCAAAATGGGTGCTAAGGTTTTTTTTTTTTTTTCGGGTGCAATATTTATAAAAGGTTGAGGTAAACAAAGAAAACCTAATTTCATTTTTCAAAAATTAGTGTTGTCTAGAATTTCGCTTTGAAAGACATTCAGGGCAAGTTCTAGCATAAAGATTGTGAATTCTCCTTGCTTTTGACCATAATGCTTCTCAATCTCAGGATGTCCTACTAAATGTTGGAGATACTTGTTCTTGCCTTCACAAAAATAAACTCACAAACAAGAAAGTTATTTGGTAACTATAGAAAATATATATTTGACATAGGATGATAAAAATTATTTTGATAAATTACCAATTTACAAAAGGTATAATTATAATAGGGAATTTTTTTTAATCTCTCTATATATAAGAAAAATCAAAATCTTTTTGGCTTTCAGATATACAACTGCAGAAGAAAGCTTGAAAGAAACTGCAATCACACACCTCTGTGTGCAATAAGTTCATTTGTTAATTCTGTTAACTTTCAGAGCCTAGCTTGAATATAAACTAGAAAATTACCTGTGCCAATAATGAAAAAAAAAATACAGTTGATTAACCAGTCACTCAGGCATGCCAATCACTATGGAGTTACTCCTGTATAAGTGACATTGTTTTTGCAGAGGCCATCATTTTGTATCTAGTTGTACATTGATATGGTTATTAACCAACTCAATTAATCAAGTGCACTTTCACTCCTCCTTACTAGACTTATAAGGTTTCATTGCTTCATCCTCAATGGCTACGGGAAGATAAAAGAAAAATTGAAGGAAAAAAAACTCACGAAAAAAAAAATCAAAAAAATCAAATATATAACTAGAAAAAAGATTAAAAGAAAGAAAAAAAATACATATATAAATATATGTTCTTCTACTCCCACACTTAAATTGTGTCATGTCCTCATGACACATACTTTAAAAACAAGAGGGGTAAAGAATCTCCCTTAAATCTTTTTTTTTTTCTCCGAGAACTTGTGTACTTCACCCCTAATTGTGAATCAAGGTTTCTTTTTCGCTTTTTCTGGTTCCTTGTAGAGTTCATTTAACTAAGAACATCATAAAGCATTTTTTTTTTCAAATCTCGTTTTTTGTTGGCCATACCTTGAGGGGAAGATCTCTCATACATGATGATCCCAAATTTAATTTTGCATTCTTTTACCAAATCATTGCATGCATTTTCCTGAAAATCTCCAATAACAAAATCAACAAAGTCATAATGATCTAAAGAAGTTGAAGAATAATAATCAAAGGAATATTCATTAATTTCATTCGTGCTTATGACCTCTTCATTTTCATGTTCTTTCAAATTAGTCAATTTATGTGGATAAGAAAAATAAGGTATGCATTGATCACCAACAGATAATTCAAACTCAATCAAACCTTCATTGTTAGCTATCTCCACTGGATCTAAATTTCCTTTCTGAGTTGTAGCATCTTTCTCATAAAGCTCATCTTCTCGAGTTGATCCATCCTCAAATGATGTTGTTTCATTTAAGTGTTTATCATCACAACTTAAGGAGATTGCCAAATTTACCAATTGATTTAATTTAGTTGTTAGGCTAGTTATGACTGTATGATTATGTGCATATTTCTCTTCTATAGAATTATGCACATATTCTTTCAAGCTTTTATTCTCCTCTTGTGATGGTTGACTTGTCTTAATTTGATTCCATACAAAATTTGGGTGTTCATAGCATTCTGAATTGCAATTATACCCATAAAAATCATTACATTTGGAAGAACTTGAAACATAACGAGATTGTTCATAAAATGAAATAAAAAAGATAGGATTACCTGATTGGCATTCATGACTAAGGTGACTTCCAGCACCACAATATTATATTCACAAATAACAGACCTTTGATTGATTAATTCCTCAATGTCTTTGATTTTCCTTTGATGGATTAATTCTTCAATGTCTTTTAGTTTTTCAGAAATACCGTATGAGATTGTGTTACTTGTTTGGCATTCAAAGATTTGGTGGTTGCCTCCACAAAAAGCACATGTGACTGACCTCTGTCTTATTTTATCAATTAATTCTTCAATATCTTTCAGTCTCCGAGAACCACCATATGAGAAAGTGTTACCTGCTTGACGTTCACGACTGAGGTGATTTTACCACAATAATCACAAGTAACTGACGTTTGGTTGATTCTAATCGGTAACTTTTCAATGTCTTTTGATTTCTCTAAATCACCATATGAGAACTCATCAAAGAGTTCGCAATCATATTCATATTCATAAATAACTGATGGGCAATTCAATGTCTGATGGTTCCCACCACAAAGGTTACAAGTGATAATCACTTGACAATGACTTCCGACAAGATTTCTGCGTGGTTGATTAAGATTCATTTTGAAGGTGCATGCAATGAGTTCTCTTTAGGATTTTTTTTTTCTTTTCAAGTCTTTCTCCCTAACACTTGTTATGTGCTAGAAAAAAAATGAAGATAGTTAAATAATGATAATATATAGAGTAATAATATAAAAAAATATATATAAATATAATATAATACTAATAATATAATATAATATAATAATAATAATATTAAACTAATATTATAATATTCAATATAACATTATAATATTAATATAATAATAATAGCTTCGAGTTTTAGTACCGTAGCACTTGTCAGGTACTAGGAAATAAAATACTTGAATGTATAGTTAAAAAAAAATCTCAAAGTATTAATAAAATAATTAATCTGAAGTAGATGTTTACCAATCCCCGGCAACGGCGCCAAAAATTTGACGAGGCGTGTGTATGGAGTTTTCTGCTCGTACTCCGTCAAATTATAGCAAAGTTTAAAATATTGTCCCACAGAGATTGGAACAACCTATGCTACAAATTTCTATTATCTTTGTTACTATTTGAGAGAATCAAATTGATGAAAGGTGAGTTTTTGAAATTAAAATTACTTAAATTAAAAACAAATCACTTCCGAAAAAGTTATATATAAAAAGAGTTGGGAACTGCTGAATTCACTTGATATATTTTTACGATAAAATCTCAGTTTCTACATGAATTTCTCTAAGGAATATTTGCTTATTGCTAATACAATTATATTTTCACACTAAGAAATAAATAATTAATTAACACTCCGTGAGGTTATGTCAATTAATTGCTTTAAAACTAGTGACGATTAAACTAAAATATTTTCTTGCTTGAATTGTGCTACAGGAGTAAAGACTTCTTGCGATTAGCCTTTAAACCAATAAAGTTATTTGAGTCAATCTCTCCGTGAGAATTAGGATTTAAAGAAATAAAATAAAGACCATTTAAATCAATAAACTTATTTGAGTCAATCCCTCCGTGAGAATTAGGACTGGAAGAAATAAGATAAATATTTGGAATAATAATACTAAAAATTACCCTCACTCTGCTATTGTACTCATTGGTTATTATATATTAATTTTGATCCGCTAGAATTACAAAATTAATATAAGAATAACTTAGAGATAAAATATGTAGACGTGATAATAATGAATTGAAATAATCATTCCAGCACAGTTTGAAATATAAATCAAAAGTTGCAAGCCAAGAACATATAAAAACTGAGATAGTATTATAAATATATCAAGCTTCCTCAACTATCCCAACAGAAAGAAATTACTCCATTATGGAGTAAGAAAAACAAAAAAAAAAATAGAAAATGTTATCCTACAAAGAAAAGAAGAGAAATGGACAAAGACTAATTCTTGTATCTTGCTAAAAATTGGATCCCCTTTGTCTTCAGAGCAGCTTGATAGTTGTAGAAATGGATGCCTGACTTTTTCTCCATAGACACATCTGTGGATGCCATAGATGCGACTGTGGTGACGGACGCGTCTGTGGATGCCATAGATACGACTGTGGTGACGGACGCGTCTGTGGATACGATTGTGGTGACGGACGTGTCTGCGGATGCCATATATGTGACTGTAAATTTTCACAGATGTGTCTACGGAGTTGTAGATGCATAAGTGGTTCTCTTCTTTTCTTTGGCAATTTGTTCCTTCTCTTTATTTCTCTTGTATTTTTTTTCCTGCAAGATTTGTTAGAAGATATGCGGGAATATGATAGTATTATTATTATTCTTGTTTTATTTATAAATCTTATTTTTTATATACAAAATTACATGACTAATTTATATCCATCTACATTTACGATCATAAAGATCTCCTGAAATTTCCAATTCTTGAAAATGGGGTGTAATACTTTCCAAGGAATGATCTCTTCCATCATCAAGCAATGAATAATGATTCAACTTCAATCTCTTCAACTTCGAAAACCTAACGTCCACGACTAAAACCCTCAACACAAAATAACTGCATAGTTTCCAATGTAGGACAACCGGCAATACATTCACAATATGTTTATCCCATAACCACCCAAACTCAAAATATATGCTCTTCAAAGACTTCCACGATACAACCACGTCATGATAAAAGCAACATCCTGAAAATGCTAAACTTATCAAAGACGAACAGGTGTAGAAAGATTCAGGCAACGCGCAACTTCCTCTCTCTTCATCTAAACATAACACAACATCTTTTACTTTTTTTTCAACAGCAAAACTAAGCCATGTGATGATCAGCGAATCGTGTGCATAGGTACGTATCGGAAAGTAATGTCCATACGGAGGAGTGCAGTTGAGCACAAATTTTTAATTTTGTGAGAAACGGAATGAGCTAATACATAGTCAACAAATGATGCGAATTTATCATCAGACCTATAATTGTTACGAGTGAAGTCTATGTGTTATGAATAAAAGTCCAGAGATACTGCCACCTTTTCGAGAGAATACATGTTGCGAATGCATCCTTTGTGGGCAAAAGAGAGAGAATTTGAATTAGGAGTGAGTCTGGCAATTGACTGATACGGTCTAGGGTTTCTTCATTTAGGTTGATTGTCACCGTTTGTTGGTTCGGATTTCTTGAATTACTACTACTACTTGTAAAGTCGTTATCTTTGACGGAGTTGGGGGAAGAAGCCATGATTTTGAACCGTCTCTACCAAGAGTCTTTCTTTTTGTGTGTGTTCTTTAAGCTCTTCACTGTGGACCAATTTCATTTATGTGTTTTTCTCTTTCTAAATCCGCCGAGAGAAATGCTTAAATTATTACAAAGGGATAGCTCATAACTTTTTTTCTCTGTATTTTTTTTTTTTTTTTGGTTATCTAAAGGGATAAGTCCTTCCTCACAAAGTACTCCTTGCTGTAAAATAAAACTGCGTACAAATTAAGCAATAAAAGGGAGAGAGAGAGCGCAAAGGGAGTAATACTTTTCTATATTTTTAGGATGTGTATTTTCATCTACCCCACAACTTGCTGTAAAATAAAACTGCATACAAATTAAGCAATAAAAGGGAGAGAGAGAAAGAGAGCAAAGGGAGTAATACTTTTCTATATTTTTAGGATGTGTATTTTCATCTACCCCACAAATGCCTATTTATAGGCTAAGTGAAACTTGGGCAAGATAGCTTGCTACAGTAAATGACCACATGGCATCCACATGCTATCCACCATTTATTCATAACACTCTCCCTTGGATGTCATGTAAACTAAAAATTCTAGTGAAAGAAAAGTACTATACATAGTTATTTGTAATACACATTGCTTGGTGCCTCATTAAAAAGCTTACCAGGAAAATCCAATGGGACAAAACCTTAGCTAAGGGAAAAAGAGTGCAGCGCGTATTTACTCCCCCTGTTGGAAACATCACTTAATGTCTCGAAGACGACGCATTCCAATCTTGTATGTTAGCTTCTCAAATGTTGAGGTTGGTAATGCTTTAGTGAACAAATCTGCTAAGTTATCACTTGAGCGAACTTGTTGAACATCTATTTCACCCTTCTTTTGAAGATCATGAGTGTCACGACCCGACTAGGGGCCGCGACGGGTACCCGGGGCTACCCACCAAGCACCGCTCGTACTATCATTTCCTTACCCCATTTAACGATCATTCATTGATTTCCTGTTAACTTTAAGAAGTATCGGATTTTTCATTACAAAAATATACTGCTTTAATACGAGAACATATTTCAATAAACTTATACACATACATACTATCCACATCGTGGAACCACATAACCCACATCTAGCATCTACGAGCCTCTATTGGATAACATACACCCATATACACAAAAGGATCAACCGAATAGCACCTCCGGAAAAATGGAGTGCTCCTGTAATCTGCGGATGGCTCCTACGGATCTGCGGCGTCTCCCTGTCTACCTGTGGGCATGAGCACAGCATCCAAACGAAAAGGATGTCAGTACGAACATTGTACTGAGTATATAAGGCATGCATCAATAAATAAGGTAAGAATAATAAAGTAAAGTAGAACAAGAAAATAACCGATATCTGCTTGCCCCTTAAGGCGGATCCATGCATGCTTAATAATGCTTTACTGCGGAACGTGCAGCCCGATCCTCATATCAATACAATAGTAGTGCCGAGGAACGTACGGCCCGATCCATAATTATAATATGTTAGTGCCGAGGAACGTACGGCCCGATCCATAACCCATATATATCCCGCGTCCGGGCACCCCGCGTCCGGGATGAAATCATGATATGCCAGCTGATCAGGTGGCTATGCGTCTATAGCGCCTCACCTTTCCCCATATCCCCTGTGTGCATATACATATCATATACTTATATCATATACCTAACATGCAGGAGAGCCCAAGGAAAAACTGTATCTCCATCGGAGTGACGTAAGGTCGGTAACCTCCGTTTGCATTATATATGAATCATGATCGTCATGTCTCACCTTGAAGGAACAATTATTATAAGGTGGGACTGTCAATGAAGAATTCTGATATGAATAATGATATCAAGAAGGAACATAAAAAGCGGTCATAATCTTGTAAGAAGTCAATTAATACACCTTTGGAAATCTTAAAGGAAATGTAGTCGTCATCCATAAATAAAATCGAGGAGTCAATAGTGGCTCAACATTCTCATGTCATTTTTGAAATCGTAACTTGGAACCTTTAATCATAAAGCCTTTTTCATCATATTCATCATCATCATTGAAAAACATGTCATCGTTATTATACTCATAGGTCACTAGATCACAACCTTTGGATAGAGAGTATGAATGTTTTGGAAAACCTTTATGAGTTAACAAGAAAGGAATCACGCTTTGGGATTGTAGACCTCCAACCTTTGATAGCAAGGAAAATAGGGAAGCATTTACGGAATCCTAACCTAAGGATCATGCCTTGAAAGAAAAGGGGATAGCCTCACATACCTTGGACGTTTACCATTCCTATCTCTTGCACATTTCTCTTATGATGCGCTCGTATATACCTTCAAGAGAGTTCATGCCATCGTTAGTTAAGCGATTATAAAAACGGACTTCTATTTCTAGGGAAAATTGGGCAGCATTTCCTTTGTTTCTACTACGTCTCCCTTATTCTATTTCAGCTCCCAAACATTCACAACAATAATCACAATATATAAACCAACAATCATCACATATATACATTCAGCAAAATCCACCAATTTCCTCCAATTTCTCCACATTTAGTGGTTTTAGCTTATCATCATATTTTCTCATGCCTGCTACTTATTCTATAGTCTAAATGTCATTTATAATGCATTCATGATCAAAATATATCAACATTCATGGTTTCATTCATCTACCATTCACTTGTGTCACTATTCACCCATTCAAGACCAATTTCCCGTATTTTTCTACAACTCAAGTTTCCTAGCTTCCCCATACCTTAAACAACATGATAAATTCATAAAACATACCTTAGATGATTGTGGAACAAGCTTTGAACAAGAATACTCCTCAAACACCAAAACCCTACTTCAACTCTTTTGGGATTTCTTGGAGAAGATGAGCTCTAGATGGGTTTCATCCACTTGGTTGCATAAATTTAGTGTTGTTGATCATCAATTCCCCTTGGGTTTTTCTTAGGGAAGAAGGTTAGAATATTCTCTAGAGGGTTCTTGAAGTGGAGAGTGAAAGTGAAATGAAAATGAAATGGAAAGGGGCCCTTATATTAAAACTTGAAATCTGGCCGAGGGACTTTATACGGACCAACATACGGTCCGTATAGTTTATACTGACCGTATGTTGGACCGTAGATTTGGTCCAGAGGGTTATCTTTGTCCTGGCCAATTATACGGTCCAACATACGGCCAGTATAATTTATACGGACCGTATGTTTGGCCGTATAATGCCAACTGAAGCGACTTCCGTTCTCGTCAGCTCGTTTGTTCTCCGATCCTTATGGAACCTTCTTGGAACTTGTTTAGCTCCTCAATATCAATCTTAGGGACATCGTCACGCTTCTCTAAGACATCCTTATGCTCTCGTTAACTCGTTGCTTGAAATTCTTGTCCGATATACAACATGCGACTCGCTTTCCCTTGCTAACTTTCTTCCCTTGCATCGAATGCCTTTAAAACCTCGTCGAGGGTCATCTAATACTCTTTCTTACTCGTCAAACATCGAATATGCTACGGCCTCTGTTAACCTATCCACTGTACATATACGGGGGATTTTCTGAGGTGTAACAATGAGTAAACAAGAATTTTGGTGAAATATATTTTGTTCTGTCTCTTTTAATGTAACCTCCTCTTAGTTGAGCTATGCATGCAGCATTATCTTCGTATAGTGTTGTTGGAATATTACTCTTCAAAGGAAGGCCACATGTTTCTTGGATATGTTGAGTTATTGATCTCAACCAAACGCATTCTCGACTTGCTTCATGAATGGCTATTATCTCTGCATGATTTGAAGAAGTAGCAACCATAGTTTGTTTTGTTGAAAGCCATGATATAGCTGTACCTTCACATGTAAATAAATAACTTGTCTGGGATCGACCTTTATATGGATCGGACAAATATCCTGCATCTGCATAACCAATTAATTGTGAATTGGATTCATTTGAATAAAATAGTCCCATATCAATGGTCCTTCTGAGGTATCTGAATATATGCTTAATACCATTCCAGTGTCTTCTTGTTGGGGAAGAACTAAATCTTGCTAATAAGCTTTCAGAGAAAGCTATATCTGGCCGATAATTATTGGCAAGATACATTAATGCCCCAATTGCATTGAGATATGGTACTTCAACACCAACAAGTTCTTCATCATTTTCATAAGGTCGGAATGGATCTTTATTGATATCAAGTGATCTTACAACCATTGGGGTACTTAATGGATGTGCTTTATCCATGTAAAATCTCTTTAAAATATTTTCAGTATATGTTGATTGATGGAAAAATATTCCATTTGTAGAATGCTCAATTTGTAGACCAAGACAGAATTTCATTTTTCCAAGGTCTTTCATTTCAAATTCCTTTTTCAAACATTCTACTACCTTTGGAAGCTCTTCAGGAGTTCCAATAATATTCAAGTCATCAACATATACAACTATTATGACAAATTCTGATCCAGACCTTTTCATAAAATCACAAGGACAAATTGGGTCGTTTTTATAACCTTCTTTCAATAGGCATTCGCTAAGGCGATTATACCACATGCGCCCTGATTGTTTTAATCCGTATAAAATTTTTTGAAGCTTTATTGAATAATTTTCCCAGGAATCATTATATGATTCAGGCATTTTGAATCCTTCAGGGATTTTCATAAAAATATCATTGTCCAGTGAGCCATATAAATAGGCTGTGACAACATCCATCAAATGCATATCAAGTTTTTCATGAACTGCCAGATTTATAAGATATCTGAAGGTGATTGCATCTACCATAGGAGAATATGTCTCCGTATAATCAATGCCAGGTCTTTGCGAAAATCCTTGTGCCACAAGTCGTGCTTTATATCTTACGACTTCATTTTTCTCATTTCGTTTTCGCACAAAACCCCATTGTACCCCACAGGCTTTACGCCTTCAGGTGTTCGAACTATAGGTCCGAAAACTTCAGATTTTTATTCAAGCGAAGCTAATTCGAAGCTAATTCAACTTGAATTGCATCTTTCCATTTTGGCCAATCATTTCTCTGTCTACATTCATCGACAGATTTTGGTTCAAGATCCTCATTTTGTTGCATTATTTCATAAGCAACATTACAGGCAAAAACATTGTCGAAAATTATATCATTTCGGTTCCATATTTTTCCTGAGGAGACATAACTTATTGAGATCTCTTCATTTTCATTATTTTCAAGTACCTGCACCTCTTCCGAGGTTTTATCAATTGTTATGTCTCGTTGCTCTTCTTGAGCAACCGCCTCCATATTATTATCATTTTGATTATTTGCTCCTTTTTTTTTTCGAGGATTTTTATCTTTGGAACCGATCGGTCTACCACGTTTTAAATGTGGTTTAGACTCATTTTCCTTAATTGATTGTCCAACCGGGACATCAACTCTAATTGGAGCATTAGCAGTTGGAATCCTTGATAGGTTAGTGAATGCATCTGGCAGTTGATTTGCAATATTTTGCAAATAGATTATCTTTTGAACTTCGAGTTCACATTGATTTGTACGAGGATCTAAATGAGATAATGATATTGCATTCCAATCTATCTCCTTTTTCAGCTGCTTATTTTCTGCCCCTAATGCTGGGTGTATTGATTCATCAAAATGGCAATCAGCAAATCTTGCCGTAAATAAATCTCTAGTCATAGGTTCCAAATATTTTATAATAGATGGAGATTCATACCCAACATATATCCCCAGCCTTCTTTGGGGACCCATCTTTGTGCGTTGAGGTGGAGCTATTGGAACATATACCGCACATCCAAATATTCTGAGATGGGAAATATTCGGCTCCTGACCAAAAGCCAATTGTAATGGGGAGACTTTATGATAACTTGTGGGCCTAATCCGCACAAGAGTTGCTGCATGTAAAATAGCATGGCCCCATACTGAAATGAGAAGTTTTGTTCTCATAAGCATTAGCCTAGAAATTAATTGAGGGCGTTTGATTAATGATTCTGCTAGACCATTTTGAGTATGAACATGCGCAACTGGATGCTCAACTGTTATCCCAGTTGATATACAATAATCATTAAAAGCTTGGGATGTAAATTCACCAGCATTATCGAGACGAATTGTCTTAATTGCATGATCTGAAAATTGTGCTCTTAGCCTTATTATTTGAGCAAGCAATCTCGCAAATGCCAAATTGCGAGTAGATAATAAACAAACATGCGACCATCTTGTAGAGTGCCCGTATGAATTCTTAATTATTCCGAGGAATAAATTTGGAAATTAATGAAGCATTGTATCTTCAAAGAGTGCCCGTATGAATTCTTAATTATTTTGCGCATCATATTAGAACCGGGATGGCCCAACCAGTCATGCCAAATAATAAAATCATTTGAATTAGTAAACCTCTGGTTTACTATGGCATGTGTTTCAACCATGCTAATACTTGTGTAGTATAAGCAGGAAGAAAGAGCGGGTAATTTTTTGAGCACATATTTCTTACCCGATATCATTCTAGTAATATAAAGATATTCAATCTTTTCATCATTTGTAGTCTCAATATGATAGCCATTTTGACGAATTGTCTTAATTGCATGATCTGAAAAATGTGTTCTTAGCCTTATTATTTGAGCAAGCAATCTCGCAAATGCCAAATTGCGAGTAGATAATAAACAAACATGCGACCATCTTGTAGATGCATCAATTAAGAATTCATACGGGCACTCTTCATTAATTGCCAAATTTATTCCTCGGAATAATAATAAATTAGCTTTTCCGGAGCCTTCAATTAATCTTGTACTTCCAGATATTGTATTAAATTGGCTTCTTTCATCACCAAATAAGAGAAGTATTTCTTATCTCTTAAAATAGTGTGTTATAGCACTATCTATAAGACATATATCATTGTAATTGATCTTGGGTCCAACTGATGACTGGGGAATTTCCATATTTTTCATAAAAATAAAAGGTACATTATAAGAAATGTGAGAACAAACAACTTTAGGAAACTGCACTAGAAATGTAGAAACTAGTAAGACATGATATTTTAGGAAATACACTTAAGAAAAACAAACTAGTGATAAACATAAAAGTAAATAACAACTTTTCGCATAGTACTATTCTCTAGTGAGATGATCAATTCTTCAGTCAATATCATCATAGAAGCCTTCAGCTTCTAAATGAGTATTTGAGAGGCTTTTAAAATCATCATCTTTATAAGCAAGATTTGCCTCAATATCATCATGTTTGTTTGAGGGAGCTGCTTCATCATCATTGTTATGAAAGGTCAGGTGTGCCTCCACGTTATTTTCTCTCCCTTTGAGAGAGGCCTGATAAAGCTTGACAAAATGATCGGGCGTACAACAAACACGTGCCCAATGACCTTTCATACCACATCGGTGGCACATATTACCTTTACCTCTTGAAGGATTATTTTGAGAACCCTTATTGGTCTCTTGTTTATTTTCACCATGCTGACGATAATTATGACGTCCCCTTTCATGTCCACGTCCACGTCCACGACCATGGCCATGACCACGGTAATTATTTTGCCTTCTTTCAGGCTTATCATAACCTGTTGTTGCATTCACTTCAGGGAATGGAGCAGACTCAGTGGGATGGGATTCATGATTTTTCATTAATAGAGTATTATTCTGCTCAGCCACAAGTAGGCATGAAATTAAATCAGCATACTTTTTGAACCCCTTTTCACGATATTGCTATTGTAGTAACACATTTGAAGCATGAAAAGTGGTAAAAGTTTTCTCCAGTAAATGTTTATCAGTGATGGTTACTCTACACAATTTTAATACGGAACTTACTTGATGAATAGCAGAATTATACAGTTACAGTTTTAAAATCTTGGAGCCGGAGATGCATCCAGTCATATCGAGCTTTCGGTAATATCGTCAGCTTTTGGTGTTCATATCGATGCTTCAAATTATTCCAAAATTCAAGTGGATCTTTCACAGTTAAATATTCAATTTTTAATCCTTCATGGAGATGATGACGAATTGAAGGAAAATCATAGCCTTGGCTTTCTCTTGACTTGATGATTTATTTCCTTGTTTAATAGTATCCCCAAGACCTTTAGCGTCAAGCTGAATTTCAGCATCAAGGACCCATGATAAATAATTTTTTCCGTTGATATCAAGTGCCAAAAATTAAAGCTTTGATAAATTTGACATGGTGAAAACTATGAAAGAAAATATCCAAAGTTAGACATAATAAGAAATATTGTGAAAAAAAAAAACGTCTACAGTTATGGGTAGTAGATAATCGTGTACCATATTCTTTCTTGTTAAGACAAATAGTTATGTTTGTAAAGTAATTATTATACTATGTATACTAAAATAACCAACTGTGGAGTCAGGTATAATAATAGGCATAGTGATAAAGCATAATTTAATCAGGTCTATTGGCCATATATTTATATTGTTCATAAAACTTTAACAGTTTAACAAGTACAGTTCAAGTTTTATATTATGATGGAAGAACAGTTTTCAAAAGCACAGATAATAAAATCAGTATTTATTTGGCAGAATATATTAATGTGCAGTGAGAATTGACAATTAGGCCAAATAATCTTAACACTGGATCATCGAGACATTCCTCGCGAGAAATGGCGTTCAACTTGTTCCAAAGGGACAACACAATTTATAGAGTCTCGTGCTGATAACGTGTTGTAAAATAAAACTGCGTACTAATTAAGCAATAAAAGGGGGAGAAAGAAAGAGAGCAAAGGGAGTAATATTTTTCTACATTTTTGGGATGTTTATTTTCATCTACCCCACAAATGCCTATTTATAGGCCAAGTGAAACTTGGGCAAGATAGCTTGCTACAGTAAATGGCCACATGGCATCCACATGCTATCCACCATTTATTCATAACACTCCTCGGTTTTATAATAAGAGGTGTTTTAAGAAATTGCTCACTTCTAGAAAATTATGAGTGTTATTACTAACTTATTCCTAATTAAATTTTACCTCTTTCTAAGTTGTCTCTTTCCTAGAAAAGCTACCTAATGATTCTTAATATAAATAAGGGTAATTTGAAAGAATAACATCAGTTTCTTCGTGAAATCACAAAGCATCACTTATTTTTGAAAGAAATTGAAAAACCTAAAACACGTATTTAGAAACAGATGAAGTAAAATTTAGGACTGTAGGATGAGTTTCTCAGGACACCACTTTTAGAGATGGCAAGACATTTTTTCTATTTAATGTAAACCTGCTAAACGGTCTGGTTAAAACCGGTTAACCGGTAATTGGAACCAGTAAACCGGCACCGGAACCGACCCCGGTATATCGGTTTAGTGGTTGCGAAAATCATGGTACACCGGGTCGGTTACCCTTTTTTTTTTAATGAACCGGTAACTGGAACCGGCCGGTTAACCGGTAATTTTTTTTTTTTTTTTTTTAAAGTGGGAGGATCTGACCTCTATTGGGCCGCTGCCTAATGGTCCAAATTTATTGTTGGCAGTTAGCAACGGCCTAAAAATCATTCCTCCCCCCCCCCCCCCCCCCCAACCCCCCCAAACTTTTATTTTTTTCACTTTAACCCCTTTCCCACTCCTATATAAATCCCTCTCCATTTTATTTTCATCCACACCAATTTTCTCTTCTCAAATCTCAAATTCTCTCAATTATTAGCTACTTTAAAATTACAAGTTCTCTCAAATTCTCAATTATTAGCTATTTTATATTTTGCAACTATAAAAAAATAAAGTGTTGGTGGAGTTGGTGGATTTGCAAGTCTAGCCGCCTTTAATTCAACATTTGTTTTGGCAGAATTTATTTCGACAATTTGGTACCTTCGTTACAACTCTATTTTAAATTTTCGCAATTAAATGTCTTGCGATTTATTTGCTTGCAATTTAATTATGTCTAAGAGAGTTAGAAGAGGCAGTAGTAGTCCCGGGGGGGGGGGGGGGGGGGGGGGCGGAGGAGAAATATGGAGAAACGTTTGTGCCGGAAACGGAAGCGTATATGATAGGTCAAGTTGACATTACTTAAAATAATCCAATTTTAGATCATGAAGCATTAGAACACCCATTTGGCCCAACCTATAATGAAATTGTTGATGATGATGATGATGATGACGCAACACAATCACCGGAAAATCCGATAGGAGATAGTGATACACAATAATCACAACAATCACAAACACAACAAAAAGCGACAAAAATTCGTACGCCAACCTCTAAATTTTGGAATTTTATGACTAGAGATCAGTGTTTTAAAAGGCGGGGGCGTAAGGCGAGGCGTTTTATGTCTGCCTCAGCGAGGCGTAAGCCCCGAGGCACGAGGCGTAAGCCTCATGGGACTTTAATTTTTAGTATTTTATAAAATGATATAATTATAATAAATACTTTTAAATTGGTTAAATAACGTAAAAAATTGAAGAAAACAATAAATAAGTGATATATATATATACATACTCCACCCCCACAAAAAAAATTAATTAGAACAATCTATTATACGTACTTACAAGTATAAGTGACTGCTCGTTACTTTTTTGAGATAGTAGAAGACAAGATAAATAATTGAAAAAGAACATATATTAGGCATTCTAGCAATAAAAAAAGGTTTTGACTTTTAAATTTAATGTTTCAGTTCCTTTTTAAAATATTTGAGTAATTACATGTTGACTTTTGAAAATTTGGGCATTATACTAAGGACTTATTTAACAAATTTCGTTTTAGTTTGAAGAAGTTTTCTGGACTTACGCCCCAACAAAAAAAAACTCGCCCCAAACGCCTAGGCTTACGCCCCAACAAAAAAAAAACTCGCCCCAAACGCCTGGGCGTACGCCTTTGGGGACTTGCGCCCCGACCCATCGCCCCGAGGCATTTTTGGTACGCCCCGCCCCGGGGCTCGCCCCGAAGCTCGCCTCAAAAACGCCTTTTAAAACACTGCTAGAGATAAGGAGAAAGAAGTCACATGTAATATATGTAAAAAAAACATTTCAATTCAAGTGTAGGAACAGTAAGTCTGGGGGAAAGGGTTCACTAAGGACTCATTTATTGAATACACATCCGGACGTTTGAGTAGAGGGAACGGGTTCTGTAGGGGGTACTCAACGAACAATATACCCACATACCAAAAAAGCTTTTGATTACAACAAAAACAAAGACCGTATAGAGATATCTAAAATGGTAGCTTGTGATTGTTTACCATTTTCCTTTCCTTCGGGGCCGGGTTTTGTTACTTATATTCAACGTAGTTATAATCCGATGTTTGAGGGTATTCCTAGAAGTACTTGTAGAACGGATATTATTGATTTATATAAAAAATATAGATTTTATTTGCGTCATGCACTTAATTCTTCAAATTGTAATGCTTTCCTTACCGCCAATATTGGTCTTAGTCTTAATAAGCTAGAATTTTTTGCTATTACATGTCATTGGATAGATGATAATTGGGTCATGCAAAAAAGAATTATAGCTTATTTATACGATGAAGGTAAGGGTCGTCATGACGGTAAATTTTTAGCGGATGGAATGACAACTATTATGAAATTTTTTCAAATTTACAAAAAAAACACTTTGTATTACTTTAGATAATGCTGCTAATAACACAAGAGCGGTTGGCCTTATAAAAGGGAATTAAAACCTCCACTAGCGAATATTTTTCATGTAAGATGTAGTTGTCACATTTTAAACTTGATTTTTAAAGATGGTCTTTCCTTATTTGATGATCCTATTGAAAAGGTTAGAGATGCGGTTGTTTTTCTTTTTTGTAATTCAAGTAAGGCTAAAATGAGAGATTTTAAAAATCACTGTGAGAGTCTTGGTCTTAGACCTAGGAAAATTCAAGTTGAAATTGATACTAGGTGGAACTACACTTACATTATGTTGCAATAAACATATGAATATAGGATCGCCATACAAAATACTCACAACAATCACAATAAAGAGGTTTCAAAGTGGTTATTTGATAGCGATTGGGAAGATGTTTTGGAATGTAAAGAACTTTTAGAACATTTTTATAATGATACTCTTGTTTTTTCTAGACAATATTATCCCGTGGTTACCGAAATTTTAGCATACTTGACCGAAATAGCTAGAGTTTTATTTGAGCATAAGGAAAAACCGGGTTACCAAGCTACTATTCATTCTATGAGGGAAAAATTTAAGAAGTATTATTGTCCCGTACCAACTTTATTCATATTGGGTTCTATTTTAAATCCTTGTCTTAAAATTTCTTGTACCAATCAATTGGTTAAACAAGTCTATGAATATTTAGAAATTACCGCCGAGGAACCATCACAATTTGAGGCCGAGAGAGCCATAGATATTGAGCTTAGATTTTTTTTTTAATATTATTCTAAGTTGGAAGAAAGTGTTAACTCCCAAACCTCCACCACCTAGTACTTCTACTTCTCAAAATAAAGGAAAAGGCATATCGAGTTTAGGTGTTTTTCGGAGAATGTCTTCTACTGCTCAAACTACTGCAAACATTGATGAACTTAACTTTTATTTGACACAGCCATTGATGATAATGACCATGCCCGAAGTGGACGTCTTAGGATTGTGGAAGAAATACAAAGCGAATTATCCGGTACTTGCAAGAATGGCTCGGGATATACTTAATGTTCAAATATCAACCGTGGCCTTGGAAAGTGCATTTAGCCAAGGAAGACAACAAATTGGAGATCATAGATGCTCCTTGTCCGCATTTAGCTTGCAAGCACTAGTTTGCATTCGCGATTGGATTCGATCGGAGCAGCGCAACCAAGGGCTAGAGGCGAGGCGAGGCGAAAAGGAAAAGATTGAATTTTTAATAGCAAGTGAAGGGGACCAATTTGAAGACATGGAAGATATCCCAATGGATGAATATAATATAGAATAACTTAGCGAAATGGTACTTACAATGTAATTTGATTCTTGTACAACTCATGTATTATTTGCAAGTTAAAAAAAATTACAACTTGCAAATAAATGGTATCCATTAATGAATAAAAATTATGGCTCATTGAGTTTTCTTCTATTTACTTGTGTTCATATTCTTACTTATATTAAGTTAAGAAAATACCTACAATATACTTAGAATATACATCTACTTAAATTAAAAAATAGAATGTTATAACTATATATATTTATAAATATACAATCTTGAATTTTATAATACTCATGAGTTATTAGTAAATATAACATTTAAGTAATACATATAACTTAAACATATATACCTACAATATACTTATAATATACATATACTTAAGTTATAAAATAGAAAGTTATATACTTATAAAAAAAAACAATCATGAATTTTATAGTATTAATAAGTTGTTACTCGTTAGTAAATATATAAATTTAAGTAATACATATAACTTAAACATATATATATATATATATATATATATATATATATATATATATATATATATATATATATATATATATATATATATAAGTAAATATAACAGTTAATCAATACATATAACTTAAACATATATACCTACAATATACTTATAATATACATATACTTAAGTTATAAAATAGAAAGTTATATACTTATAAAAAAAACAATCATGAATTTTATAGTACTAATAAGTTGTTACTTGTTAGTAAATATATAAACTTAAGTAATACATATAACTTAAACATATATATATATATATATATATATATATATATAAGTAAATATAACATTTAATTAATACATATAACTTAAACATATATACCTACAATATACTTATAATATACATATACTTAAGTTATAAAATAGAAAGTTATATACTTATAAAAAAAACAATCATGAATTTTATAGTACTAATAAGTTGTTACTTGTTAGTAAATATATAAACTTAAGTAATACATATAACTTAAACATATATATATATATATATATATATATATATATATATATATATATATATATATATATATATATATATAATACAAACATAACTTAAGTAATACATATATATAACTATATATTCTTATAATAACATAACATATATGAATATACTTAAGTTAACTATATATTCTTATAATAACATAACATATATAAATATACTTAAGTTAAAAATATACGATCTCGAGTTTCTTAATTCTTATAACCTGGATATATATAAAACTTACATATATATATATATATATATATAAACTAATAGACTATAGTGTTAATTTATGTGTAAAATACGTAATTAAGCAAAAAAAATAAAAAGAAATACGTTTTTGGGCTAACCGGTTTTCACAAAGGCTACCGATTCCAGTCCGGTTAGAGCCAAACCGACAAGCTAATTGGTAACCGGTACTATTTGCCGGTTCGGAACCCGGTAACCGATCGGTTAGCCAACCGGTTCCGGGTTAACTGTTTAACAGGCTTAGTTTAATGCTTTAACAACAACAAAACCATAGTCAGTGTAATCTTACAAAGGGTGTCTGGGTTGAGAGTATGTAAACCTCACTCCTAACTTGTGGCTATAAAGAGGTTGTTTTCGAAAGACCCTTGAATCGAGAAAAGTAGGTCAAAGCAGTTTGAAAAAGAAAATAACGGGAATGAAGAGGCTACAACAAAATATTATACAAAGCGTGGTAAAACATTTTTGTTTTGCTCTTATAATTAATTCAAGAAAAAAAAGTTAATTATTTTGCAAGGAAATAAAGAGATTAAGGTGTAGTCATCAGAGAAAATATGGTGCAATTGCAAGTAAAGCAGAGGAAAGATCAGATAACATTTTTTTAATCTTGCTTTGTTTGAAGAAAGAAAAAAGATTCTAAAACCTTTCTAAAGGAATCATCCTTGTGACTGCACAAAGATGATTGGAAAGGAATGCCAATGGAAAAAGGTTGTTTAAAAGGATGCAATAATGTTGAAGCATAATATACTATATCCATGTATATATTGGATGAAGGCGTTAGGCAGCTCAGCGGAGCAACAATCACTTCATTTGACTTTAACAGCATTTGAGATTGGCAGTATAATACATTGCACTTAACATGTTCAGTAAAATACTAAATCTGGAAATGTTTTGTACAACTCTGCTTCATATTTTAAGCTTTTATACGTATAGTTAAGTTTGGATTCATACAGTTAGCAGGTTATTAACCACTATATACCGACTTCTCTCTACGAAGTGGTTATAATAAGCACTAGAAGATACCTCATTTTTGTCCCAATTACTTATATATTACTATATATAATAAGTGGCAATGTAATGAATTTTGTAGGCCTTAGTTAGTTCTCAACTTTCTTGTTGGAGAGTTTGCTAACCAAATGGTTTGCAATTTCAATTTTGCCCTTGTATTTGATTTTTATTGCATATATATTAAAGTATATTTTCAATAAATCTAGACACTTTCAAACTTATTTTGGTAATACATGATCCCTCAAATTAACTTTTTGTTACTATTATATATAAGAGCAAATGTGGGGATTTTTGTAGTCCTCACAATAATTTTCAAAATTTTAAAAAACTTTTTAATTAACTACTTTTAGGTCCTAATCTTATTTATTTAAGTCAATTTTTTTGCTTTTTATTTTTAAGGTCTACTTTTCAAAAGCTATCGAACCTGGGGACTTTTGTAGTCCTCACAATAATTTTCAAATTTTTTAAAACTTTTTAGTTAATTACTTTTAGGTCCTAATCTTATTTATGTAAGTCAATTTTTTTATTTATTTTTTATTTTTAAGGTCTACTTTTCAAAAACTATCGAACCTCCTACCTCATTTTTCATGTTCTTTGGTTTTCTGGTTGGTGCTTGATATCTGCATTTGAGCCCAATTAATCTAAATAATTCGCACTGTATCGCACTTATCGGGAGGAGCCTTCCTCCAAAGATTTTTTCCATATCCATGTTCGAACCCCTAATCCCTAATTAAGAGAGAAGCAGCTCCATCCGCTGCACAAGTTAAAGTATGTATTTTTCTTAAAAGTTCATTAACTATGTATAGATTATTTATTTGGAACTAAATAACTTCAGAAAATTAGGATACATAAGTTATAAATGTCAAATTCTGGCTCCACATTTGATTTGAAGTAAATAATTTCATCAAAATGGAAGTTAAAATATTAAAGGAGTGGAATGAAAATTTTGCTTTCATATAACTACCCACTTGCGAGACTACAATGGGTATATGATTGTTGTTGTTGTTGTACACTTGTACTAACACAAATTATATTTTCTTTAGGTAAAATATCTACTTTTATATCTTGAGTTTGGGCCCGGGCTCAGCACGAGCCTCACATAACTAGTATATATAATAGGGGACAATCCAAAGATTTTGTCGTCCCTAGTTATATCTCAACCATTTAGTTGTGTAATTTGCTAACTAGAAGGATTTGCATTTTGCTAGAATTGGAATTTAGTTATGCATTTGCTGTTGTACATTACTTTGTGAAAGTTGGACTATTTATGGAGTTACTGTTTAACACACAGATCAAGATGTCTTTTTTGGTTGCAACGGGATAAGTAAAAGTGTCTTCTTATCAAGTCTCTTTCCACCCTGGATTCACTAAATTATTACTTTAGTTGACCTCATACATTTCTATTAATTTAGACATCTCTCATAACATTATTAAACTCCTCAAAAAGACATAAAAGGTGATGATGCGAGCAAATGTTGTACGCCATCTTTTTTTCTTCTTACAATATACATATAGTTGAATAATTCATGAAAAACTGTATATTTGGAGTAACTAACTTTGAGAAAATGTTCTTCAAGATCATTTTGGTCATATCTTGTCAAACTTACCCTGATGTTATTTTATGTTCATAAGAACATTCTGATTTATTTTAGAAACAAAGATTGAGTTCTTAATCCCAGAAAGAATCTTTTTAAATCTTTTTTAGTTGAATGACATTAAACAATGAATGAATTTGATGTTGGCATACTCATCTTTGATATTGGATTCCATTTAAACAACATTACTGCTCTATATATGGGACATAATACTCATTTTTTGTAGTCCTCACATGAATTTTCTTGATGTTATTTATCATTTATCATTGCTATTTTTAATTTTTAGCTGCCCGATAAACGTAAAATATATTTTGTTTTATTTTCTCCTGTAATTTTGTGTCATGCGTGCTTGCAAACATAAGTAATTAACAAAGTTTTCACTAAAGATGGGATTAAATTTTAATTTAAAAGAAAGAACTCTAATAAGTTATATCACTGTTAAAATATTTTAAAATGTATCAAAAATGTAGATTATAGTCCTCCCTTCTCAATCTAAAACTAAATTCCAAAGTACGGTTATCTAATTTTACGTGCGCATAATTTCAACATAAAAGTTACCTAATAAATGAATATATTAAAAGGGGAACTATAAAATATTGTTTTCATATATGTTCTGAAAATATTAGGAAAACAATTTTAGTTAAAGAAAATACAATTTGATCTCCAGACAGTCATAATATTAAACAATCGCAAAAAAGTATATTTTTATTTTTTTTTAATATTAAAATACGGGATAGTCAATATTTTTTATAATTTAAGATAAAATAGTTAAGTTTAACATGAAATATTGTATATTCCGTAAAAAAGTTCATTAAATTAAAAAAAAATGAAAAAACATTGCGTATTTTTTAACATGCACCTAGGCTTTTCAATATTTTTTTGTATGGTTTAATTCGAAAGAACATCTACAAAAGTATCTTGTAATGACAAGGCTTTTAATTATTTATATTTATTTAGAAGCTAACTTTATTGATTTCATCGTATAGCAATATTATACCATTAACTATTTTTGACAGTAATTGAATACTTGAAGTTCATTTTGAAAAATGAGTTAGCTAATATGTATTCAATTCAGAGAAATTTTACACATTAAATTCTCAATTTCGATCATCGGAGAATATAATCTCAAAACATTTAGTAAAATAGAAATTAGAAAAGCTTTCATTTGTTTGATTTTTGTTTTGAAAAGTCTAATATATTAACTAAGAAAATTATTTTTCTTTAACTTTCAGATACCTTTTTGTACTGTAATATTTTAGAATCCTTTAGAAAGCGTCAAACTAATATTAGAAAAACAAAGAAGTAAGAGGCCAAAAAAAAAAAGTTTAAAATAAATCTACAAATTTAATTTTTAACATCGATTTGGGCTCGGACTTAGCACGAGCCAAATGACACTAGTATATGTATATGTATATATATCTCATCTGCTGGTAAAAGGTAACCCAGCCAATTAAAATGAAAGCTCTAGATCTAAGATATTACTCTCTTTTCTATTAAGTTTATCCCAGTTTGCTCTGTACATTGCTTCTTCGAGGGTCATTTGATTGTCCAACATGCTAATCCGAATTTGAGCATGGAAAGAAGTGGAGAAAGCTGGAAACTTGTAATACCATGAAAGCTGATGGTACCAGACGATGTTGCCATCGTAGTTTTGCAGCAATTTTTTTCTTTTTTCCCTTGAGGTAGTTTTTCTAGTTAATGATACTCAAATAACAGAGCACATGTTGAACAATTATTTTCGCATAAAAAATTTGATGAACTGTGCTAGTTTTAGACTTGTCATAGGAATTCAGTTTTGGCATCAAGAAAATTTTCCGTCTATATCGAAGAAAAGGAAAGTGTAGGAAATCAATCTGTGCTCTGTATTGATGTATGAAAGTCATTATATACAAAGTAGGTATCTAACTGTCAGCATAATACTAGGTTAAATTATAGGACATAATTACTATACATAAGGAAGAGATCACGCCTAATATACATTTGCTAATTATGAAAATATTATCATAATATTTACGTTGACTATTTCATAGTCTATCACACCCCCGCAGTCGAAGCGGGAGGTTGTCGTACGCTTAGATTGCCCCTGAAATCATCAAAGAGTACGTGTGGAAGACCTTTAGTGAAAATGTCTGCAATCTGGTAACGGGACGGGACGGGACGTGAAGAACACGAACTTCTCCACGGGCAACTTTCTCACGTATGAAATGTATGTCCATCTCAATATGTTTAGTGCGTTGGTGTTGAACTGGGTTACCTGATAGGTATATGGCACTAACATTATCACAATAAACCAATGTAGCTGTCCGGATGGGACAACGGAGCTCCAAAAGAAGGTTGCGAAGCCAACAGGACTCAGAGATGACATTAACGACACCACGATATTCGGCCTCGGCACTCGACATAGACATAGTAGGTCGCCGTTTGGATGACCATAAGAGTAGATTATCGCCAAGGAAAACACAGTAATCGGATGTGGATCGGCGAGTGTCTGGACACCCACCCCAATCTGCATCTGTATAAGAAACAAGAGAGGCAATGGAGGATTTGTACAGATGGAGACCAAACTCAATAGTACCTTGAATGTATCGTACTATGCGTTTAAGAGCATTCATATGTGCAACCTTCGGATCATGCATGTGAAGGCATACTTGTTGAACCGCATAGGAGATGTCTGGTCTTGTGAACGTAAGGTACTGCAACGCGCCGGCCAACTTACGACATTGTGTGGGATCATCGCAAGAAGGCCCGGCCGTGGCGCCAAGTTTGGCTTTGGTGTCGACCGGTGTCTGACTCGGCTTACAAGCAATCATGCCCGCACGCTCTATAATATCTGCTGCATAATTTTTCTGACAGAGAAACATGCCGTGTGAAGTCTAGGTAATAGCAATACCCAGAAAATAGCTTAAAGGGCCCAAATCCTTCATAGCAAATTCGGCACTAAGCAGAGACATGATGAATTTTCTGAGAGCATCTGAGGAAGCTGTGAGAATAATATCATCAACATATAGCAGAATGTAAGCAATGTCAGAACCTCGACAATAAATAAAGAGAGAGTGATCAGATCGGCTATGTGAAAAACCAATAGTGGAGACATAGTCTGCAAAGCGTTGGAACCATGCACGGGGAGCTTTCTTAAGCCCATATAACGATTTCTTCAAGAGACAGACATGATGAGGATGATTTGGATCCTTAAACCCAATATAGGCTGATGCATATAAACAGTCTCATTAAGTGATTCTTGACGTCCAACTGATGAAAAGCATTCTTGACGTCCAACTGATGAATGAGCCAAGAGTGTGCAAGTGCAATGCTCAAGACAGCACAAATAGTAACCGGTTTGACAACCGGACTGAAAGTCTCGTCGCAGTCAACTCCAAACTGTTGAGACCTGCCATCACAGACAAGACGGGTTTTGTGCCTCTCAAAAGAACCATCAGATTTCTTTTTATGACGAAAGATTCACATAGAACGAATAAGATTCACATCAATGGGACGTGGAACTAACTCCCACGTCTTATTTTTAATTAGAGCATTATATTCATCAACCATAACAGCTTTCCAATTGTGGTCATTTAAAGCACTTACAGGATTTCGCGGGATAGGCGAGATGGAGGTAGTGGTGGAAGTGTTTAAGTTGAACGGTTGTTTGGGCTTATGAATCCCATGTTGGCTTCGAGTGACCATGCGGGTGGGCTGTTGGGCAGTGGTCACGGGTGGAGCAGTGGGGGGGGGGGGGGGGGGGGGGAGGGACTGCTGGGCAGTGACCATGCGGGTGTGCTGTTGGGCAGTGGTCACGGGGGGAACAATGGGGGGGAGGGGCGCTGGGCAGTGGTTATGGGTGTAGCAGTGGAGGGGAGGGGCTGCTGGGCAGTGGTCACGGGTGCAGCAGTGGGGGATTGGGCTGGACCGTGGGAACGACGGGTGGAGTGGGCGGCGACAGAAAAAATGCAAGGTGTATGGAGAAATCCCATGGTCCAAAAAATCATAAGAAGTTGGGGTTGGTGAGTGCAATTTTGAGAAGGGAAATTGAGTTTCCTCAAAGATGACATGCCTTGATATGATGATTTTGTTGGTTGATAAATCATAACATTTATATCCCCTATGATTCAACGGATAGCTCTTGCTTGCAACTTATTAATAGTTGTAGATGGGAAAAGAAGATAGCATAGGCACCCAAAAACCCGGAGATGAGAATAAGAGGGGGTTCGTTGGTAGAGAACGTGCGTTGGTGATTTATACCCAAAGACCTTGGTGGGAAGTACATTAAGGAGGTATGTGGCCATTTGGAGAGCATGATGCCAAAAAGAGGGAGGCATGGGGGAGTGGACAAGAAGAGTGCGCACTATGTTGTTAATGGATTTAATTTTTCTTTCTGCTTTGCCGTTTTGAGGAGAGGTATGGGGGCAAGAAAATCTGAAATTTAAACCATTGGAGGCGCAAAAAGATTGAAAATGCCCATTGGAGAACTCCCGCCCATTATCACATTGAATGTTTTTTATGTCCCTTTCGAATTGAGTCTGTATTAATGCCTTAAAAGATAGAAAAGTAGAATAAACTTGGGACTTGTTACAGATTGGAAAAGTCCAAAGAAAATTACTATAATCATCAAGAAAGAAAACATAATAGCGGTGCCCATTAGAACTCAAAACAGGAGATGTCCATAAATCACTATGAATGATATCAAATGGCACAGTAGTAAATGACAATGAATCATAAAATGACAATTTAACGTGTTTCCCCAAAGGACAAGAGGTACAAAAAGAAGTTCGGACCCTATTACATTTAATTAAGGCATTACTACGAAGGGAACTAAGGATAGCATTTCCCGAATGCCCGAGTCGGGAATGCCACAAGCTAGGTGATGCGGCAATGAAGGTTGATGGTGGAGTGGTCCATTTTGTGGCAGTGATAGGATACAATTCCCCGATGCTCTCACATCTCATTAGGCGGCTCCCCGTCGGTAAATCCTTCACAGAAAACCCAAGAGGATCAAACTCAACAGAAACATTATTGTCCTTAGTGAATTTACGTACGGAAATAAGGTTTTTGATGAGTTTTGGAGCATGCAAGACATTTTGGAGATGTAATTGGGGATTAGGTGGGGGTAGGGATGTATGACCATAGCCGTGAATTGGAATAGTGCTACCATTACCAACAACGATTCCAGAATTATTACTCAAATTAAAATAAGACGTGAGAGTACCTGTGTTGGCAGTCATGTGGAAAGTCGCTCCGATGTCCATGTACCAATTATCATCTGGTTGATGCATGGACAGAGTGTGCATGGCGGCCTCCACGTCTGTTGGAGTGTACCCAGAGTAGGATGGACCATGCATGGAATAGGCCTGCTGAGGTGAGCGTGGACCTGCACCGAGAACGCCACTGCCGAGCCTTGGCGTCGTGGGACGCTGCTGTCACGGCCTTGTTGGATACGGGCAGGGGGGCAGTGCCCATTGCTGTGGCGGCCAAGAAGGCCAGCAGTAGCCCTCTGCTGGTGGCTGGGCCGTCGGCCACTGGCCGTGGCTGGTCTGTCCGCCGCCACCGCGGTCGGATATCCCGTGGTTGTTGTTATTGTTATTTCCCTTTCCCTTGTTCCTGTTGGAATTCCTTCCACGATTATTATCATGACGGTTGGTTAAATTATTGGTGCCGCCAGGTGGCGGGGAGAGAGCATCATTATCAACAAGGAGAGCCGCGAGACTAGAATCGCGGGCACGTTCCTTGGCAGCGGCGTCTTCGAGCTTGAGTCTGGACCACACTTCAGAGAAAGAGGGCAGCACATCCTTCTGCTGGATGGTTGTGACAAAGTGTGCATATGTCTCCGGTAAGCCCGCAAAGAGGCGCAAGTGTCACGACTCAATTCACGAGTCGTGGTGGCACCTACACTATCCCCCCGAGTAGGCGAACCATATTCCCAATAACAACTTAAATAAGCGAATAATTAAAGAAAAAGAAGCTATCAAGTCTTAAATACTTGTCCTCAATAGAAATGTCACGACATCCCCCAAAAATCTGGTCAAAGGGTACAAGAACGCTAAACATAGTCCGGAATACAAGTCTGAAAATAACCGAAGGCTACATATTGTCTGTCGAATATAAAAACAGAAATAAATAGAGGAGGTCCTTCAGGGGCCACGGAGGACCAAGTAGCTCACCCTGAATGACTGAAAGATGCCACCCTCGCATATCAGCCACGGGGTGTAGAACTGGATCCTGGATCGTACTCTGCACTCAACAAAAAGTGCAGCAAGAGTAGTATCAGTACAACACTAGTACCGGTAAGCATCATAGGCCGACAATGATTAGATAACGCATGAAGAAGTGAAAACTAACAAGTAGCACATAAAGCAAACAGGTATGGTCACGTATCATGTACAAGAAAAGTGTAAAGAAATTATGGAATCAACCAAGATAGATATAGTTCACCAAATGACCATTCAATATATGAGTGGATGAATGCAATGCAATGCAACAGTCTCCTCTCTCACTCCACTATCGTACACACATGCTAAGGGCAGTGCCTTAAAGCCATGACCCATGGGGGACCCGCGAAGTCCATGTACCACTCATGCTCTCCGGAAGAAACCTCGGAGGCTTTCAATCACTCTCAATCTCCGGCAAGGACCTCAGAGTCTCTCTGTCACTCTCAATCTCCGGCAAAAACCTCGGAGTCTCTCAATCACTTAGCTCACCATCATCACAAGAATAATATGGAAAACATGTCATGCATGGTATCAGTCTCAACAATATCACCAGTGTACAATCAACAAATACAAGTCATATTAATGTTATCATTCCTTTTCGTATGATGAGGGAGCTAGTATATGACAGAGGTACAAACAGGTGATAATCACAGAAACAACACATATGGCGACAAGCCCACATAACAGCTGACAGAGCCAAAGTAATTGGAATCCACCTCCACTTCATGCCCGAAGGCCTATATGCTATCCCCGTCACTTTCTACAACTACATACGATTCTCTAATCAGAGTCTAACTAAAGTAGACCGTAACCTACCTCAATGCCGAGCGGGTGCCACGAACGATCAAACCAATGCCTTTCCTTTGCGTAGAGCCTCTGAGTGATTGAAATCTATCAAATACGCGATTTACATTAGAATACGAATCTAAGGACACCCATATTGCTATACTTATATTCGAAACCCAAAAACACACCCCGAAAAGTGACCTCGAGCCCAGAAGGGAAAAACTGGAATTTTATTTAAAAATCATTTTTCCCATAACCTAAGGGTCCTATATTCAGAAAATTAGTCCACTCAATCCACAATGGACTCTCAAATCATAAATTTCCATTTCTTAAGACTAGGGCCCAAAACTTTCAATTACCTCGAAATCTTAACTTAGGATTAAAATCTAGCTTCCCACATTTCCAATACTATGAATTTAAAGTCGTACATATGACCCAATACATCTAAGTATAATCACATAAATCCATTCTATACACAAATTGAAGTGGAAACACAGCAAGCAAAAAAGAAAACAATTTCGATAACCATAAGCCAAATACAGAAACAGTGACTTACATCCAAATAATGAAACAACGTACAGAACATAGCCCCCAACATTAACTCTATCAATATTGTCCAGAGTTGATTTGTTAATCATTAATTTATCATTTGTCCTAATCATCAAGTAATCATTATGCCATTCCATTCAATAAATTGTAAATTTCACATGAACTGTGCCATACCGTAGGATGTTCTCAATGAGATTTAATCTCATTCATCCACCAAATTATCATATATAATCATTACTTCATTTTCAACCCACCAACCTTTCCAATCATTACCGTATGATAACCCAATCATTAGCGGACCAAAATATAAATGAGCATACCTAATTTTTCCTCAACTTCTTTCCACGGAAATAACTTCCAGTTGCCTCTTTCCCCAAGTGCTTTCCTCCCTTAGCCTAACTGAATATACGTAGGCTTTTCTTTTTGATTAGCCTACTAGGTATAAAGAAAAGAAAAGTTCAGTTATTCCCAATACATACCCATGACGTAAAGAGAAGGAATGGTGGGTTTGACCCACTTCTTTTACCATTTATTTAATAACCAAACAATTACACTTTAGTCCACCAATCCATTAGCATATTAGCCAAATAAAATAAAATAAAATAAATACTCTCACCTCATTCCTTATATATATGTGCAAATAATATTCCCATTAATTTCTACAATTTACTTATTCACTTAACCACCTGTAGAAAATATAGTCCTTCCGCCAAATACTTTAATTACCAACTTAGACCTTATATGTGTGAAACTCATATTCCTATAAATAAACTATTCACACATATTAAATAAAAAGATATTTAAAAAATTTACACATCAATTATATAACCGTGCTCCTATCCCCACAAGTTAGGAATACCATTTAAAGCTACGAAAAGGGGTATTTTAACGAAAAAGAGTCCAAAAGTGCTAAACGACCAAACGAGTCGTTACAGCAAGACCATACGTTGGTCGGACACCGGCGACCCCACGTTGGCAAGTTGATCCGCGAGTGACTTTAGCCTGTTATAATAGGCCATAACCGAGCCGAAGTCAGCCGTTTTTGTGGTGGTGAATTCAGTTTCAAGGTTGTTATACCCCATTTTAACCGGGTTATATTAGGAGTACAACATATTGGTGATTCCTATTTGTTTTATTTTTAAGGAGTCGCCGCCTAATTAATTTAACGGTGAATTAGGACACCTAATTTATTAACTAAGGTAAAGATACCTAAACCTCTGTTAATAATCTGCTTAATCAGTGTGATTCTAGGTAAGGGTTCTATATTATCCTAAAGGGAAGGGGTTAGGCATCCTTTAGAATCCGTTAACTACGGTTGTCCGGCCAAGCTTAGGTTAATCAATTAAGGCTAAATATAAAAACTGGCTTACAAGTATTGCTGAGGTTTTAAAGGAAAATAATGTTAGTTAAGATTTACGGAAAATATAATAATTTGTACAAAAGAGGACTTTAAACGCTACTTTAAAATAAGACTTACAAATGTCGATTAGACTTTAAATGAAAATATAGTAAATACTATTCGAAGATGAGACTTGATGAAAATATGATATTTTGCCCATAAATAATAACTTTTGAGAAAACATTTAGCAATTTTGAACTTTGGATAAATTATGTTATATGAATGTAGCAATGTAGAAAAATCTAGGCTTATAAATAGGATTCAAAAGGAAGTGAGTTTTCTTTCTCCTTTTATTATCTTATTAATTATGCTTAGTTAAAAATATGCATGATTGATTCAAACTTGAAGAGTTATCTATAAAATACATTTGAGTTTATACTTGCGTATTAGTGACGTTTTGAAACGTTTAGGATAAAAATATGATTCCCTTAAAATATATAGTCATGCCATTTTGCAAATCAGTTATTCCAAATAAAATAAAACATGAAAAGAAGAGAATAACTTATGGAATTAATGGTTAGTCTTCTTTAAACTAAACTACCCATTACTAAAACTAAACCTACTAATTCATTAGGATTTATCTAAACTAAGAAAACAAAACAAACAAAGAGTTAGTTGCATAATACAAATTAAATGCACAAAATGAATAGAGGAGTAGATAATTTGAATGGGCTCAGCCCGTTTTTTAAAAGAGCTGCTATAATCAGAGCTGCTGTTGGGCTTTGGCCCAATAATAATTTATATGCTGTTGCGGACTGTTGCTGCTATTGGGCCTCGGCCCAGAATTTTTGTTTTCCATTTTGCTGTGGACAGAAGGTTGCAGAGAGAATATTGTGTTGTTGGGCTTTGGCCCAACACCGAATGCGGAGGGAGACGAGTCCCTTGGACTCGTATGCGAAGTTCATGCGAAAAAAATGAAAGAACGAGATTAGCATATAATCAATAAGGTTGAACATGTAAAAAAAAATACAAATTCAAAACAACTCCGTAGGTTACATGTATACTATGTATATCTAAGTATATTTCATGTATACACATTTATAAGGATGTATAGAAGATTAATATTGGAAAGCTTTCACCCTCGTCTTCCCGATGTTGCACAAGTTCCAAGGGATTTCATGAATCCCAGGCATGGCTAACACTGGGGAGGGTTCAAGCTTGATCCCTAATGACCAACTAACCTCCCTATCAATGTGCTAACTACAATATACTCGTAATATACATTTATATACATACTTTAGCTGAAATATGCTTTGCCACAACGCACCGAATTTAAAGAAAACCAAACTGATATTAAACTAATATGCGGGACCTGCTATTCTATATTTACTCATACGAAAATGCACATGATATAGACTAAACACGTACACGATATTCGACCATTTGAAGGATTTAAATCAAGCATCTTTGCATATGTAGCACGTGCATAGCTTAGAAGGAAGTCTACTGCCAACACATAATGCATACCAAGTCTAAACAAGGCAGATTCATGATATACAAAACACCTACTGAATTCTGGAGGAATATTTATGGCATCCAGACACATTTCAGTTCATATTCTTTATATTAACAAGGCAAAACACCTATGGTTCTAGCAAAAAATCATCTCTGCAGGTGGCTTATAATACTAAAGCTATAGCAATATATCGCCGCCTCTCAGTTCACATTTTACTATCAGTTTCTTGTTCATCATGAACATATAAAGGGAAAAACAAAACAACGAATCAGAGACATAGCTCAGACAGGTAGAGTAACAGACCTCAAATCTAAACCAACATTCTTTTCAAGAAATTGAGTTAACACAAAATCCAGCCACCACTTATTTTGAGAGAACAGGGGAGCACATGATATATTCTTATTCAACATTGAATCATTATTTTACTACACTTCCATTTTGGAAAGTCGAACAGGTTCAAGCCCCCTTTGAAGATGTAAATTAACACTGAAAAATCATATAATAAGCCCCTAAAATATCATTTTTGTATGCCATTTCTTTTAGCAACCAAACTCAGATTAATCTAAAGGTACTAATTACACATTAGCCTAAGTCCAATGCTACGGCATACATGTATGGTCTCAACCCATTTTTAACATAAATTTAAATGACACAGGCTTGCAGGAAACTTGCTTAATCACACCAGTTGAGTCCACAGTGCAGTCATGTTCATTTAAGACTGTTTAGGCTATAAATAGCATATAAGACATGATTATTCAAGTGCATTTGCATACTTAGATTAACAGAATAACATGAGGAAAACATAAAAAGCGCATCACTAATCAATACCATATGTAAGACATGCTTTATTCTCAAATAGATTACTGAAGAATCAAAGCAAATATAAGGCAGTTCAAACAACACATAGGAACAAATCAATATCTTAGACTATCATTGATGCACCATATACCATAAAAGAAATCAGATAAGTGCACATACATTGTGGATCATTTGGGTTTGAGGCATTTTATACGCTTAACTTCAGATTGACAGAATAGATAAAGAATGCTTCGTTAAGGGGCTAAGGCATATTATCTCGATGTAAAGCAATTCAAGGTATGTCTGTATCAAGTTGAGGGACCATAAGCTTGAATAATCATATTAGAATCTTTAAATAATACTTCAGGTTTATTTTACATGTAGGGATTTCATACAACTAGTTTGAAACCCTTTTCAGCCCTTTTGCTAGATCTAAGCCCCAACCGAATCTGAGTGGATAACCATATTGGACTACTACTAATCACCAAAGGATCATGCTAAACGAGTTAAATAAATGTGCAACCTATAAATCAATCTAAAAATATTAATTACTTTAACACCATATTACTCCGCAATGAGGAAATGACATGTTTATACATCAAAGGAACTGGATTAACATTGACTAGCATTCAAACATATGTGAATTTAGATTCGACACACATAAAGACTAATTAGTCAGTACATCCTTAAACTTAATCTTAACACTAATCAAACTGAATCAATCTAATTATACAGCACAATCATTAGCCAACACATAAGCATTTAAATGACACTATATTAGACCAAACCAACTAACTAAAAGCGTCATACCAGAAACATGGCTTAACTGTACAAACTGAAGCAACTGGCACAGGAGTATATCGAACTTAGCGTATAAACACATCTTAAACTGCCAAAACTGAAATCAACTAAATAAGGAGGAGTTGTTCACATGCTTAAACAAGCTAAACTAAATTATCATAGAAAACAGGCTTAACCACACAAACAAACCAACACAGAAACAGGCTTATCTATCAAACTAAATCAACTTAACTAAACTAACATGCTTGAATCACAAAATAATAAACCAAAATAACACAAGGCAACCAACGAATGCAAAACATAAAAATAAGGAATGGTGAATTACCTTCTTCGAGTGCAGCGAAGCGAGGCGAAGGTTTCGATATCCACTCGAACACCACACTCCGAATTTGTATAGATCCGAAACAGAACCCAGAGCGAAAAACGGACATAAATGATTTGGTATGTTTCTTATCAATCACCAAAATATATGACTACTACAAATTGATATATTTTTAGGGGGGTTTCCCACTTTAATTTCTAGGGGATTTCTGCGGCTAAAACGACCTGTTCTTGGGGAATTTCATGAATCGAAAAAATCCTCCTCTAAAATGACTTGGAAACGATTATTTATAGGGCGATTCTAGGGTTTGTTAGGGTTTTCCTTTGTGAAGAAGAGAGAGAGGAACGTGGGGGACAGAGTGGGGGACAAAGGGAAGTGGAAGGGAGCGGCGTGGGGGACCGAGGAAAGTGGGGGGGAAAGAGGAGGGAGCGTGGGAGAGAGGAGAGAAGAGAGAGGAAGGAGAGATAGAGAGAACAGGGGGGGATGGGCGGCGATGAAGGAAAAATATGAAACCCTAAGGTTTCATATTTTGTTAAAAGGGTAGTTGGGCCGGGTCGGGTACAAATTAAACGGGTATGGGCTGGTCCGTTTGGGTAATTATTTGGGCTGGGGTGAATTAAAATGTGGGCTGGGAATAAAATGTGGACTGGTCTGAAAATTGGGTTGGGGTGAATTAAAATGGGTAGTGGCCTATGAAAATTATTTTTGGGTTAATCCGAAAATATTGGGGGTGAATTGGGCTCGTATTTGAATTAATAATAATAATAATAATAATAATAATAGCTAGTAACTGTAATAGAATAATGAAACGCCGGTATTGATAAGAGGCTAATAATTATAGTGAAAAATAAAAAATATAAATATATTTTTTAATTTGCCAAAAATATTAGAAGCGTAAATAGGTATTTCGGAGGAGAGGCGGGACAAAATTGGGTGTCAACAAAGGTACGCTGCCCTTGAGTGCTTGTTATCTTGGAAAAGCTGAGCAACTCGGTTCCAAGCCTTCTCCGCAACATCATCCGCCACGAGAATAGAGGTAAGAATATCATGGGATACGGTGGCGTATATCCATTGGAGGACCACCGCATCGAGCCGTTTCCAGAGCGGAAGAATAGCCGCCTTCGTTGCGTTGTACGCGGTGAGTTCGGTGGTATGATGTGCTCAAGTGCGGAGTGAACGCGGGCTCGAACTTTGAAGAGTGTCGCCCATTCGTGATAATGGCCGGTTTCCATGTCAAGGGTGATTGGTATTAAAGATTTCACATTCGTGAAAGTTAAAGCAGAATAGAAATTTTTGTCAGCCATTGAAGAGAAAAGAGGGAGGAAGAAGAGGACAGCTAGGGTTAGGAGGGAAGGTGACGGCTAGGTTTAGGAGGTGAGGAAGGAAACCTAATCTGATACCATGTAGGAAATCAGTCTGTGCTCTGTATTGATGTATGAAAGTCATTATATACAAAGTAGGTATCTAACTGTCAGCATAATACTAGACTAAATTATAGGACCTAATTACTATACATAAGGAAGAGATCACGCCTAATATACATTTGCTAATTATGAAAAGATTATCCTAATATTTACGTTGACTATGTCATAGTCTATCAGAAAGAAATGAAAGCAAGGCAATAATGCAATTGAACGAATCCAAAATTTTCAAGCAGGCAGCATGAGAATTTCTTCTGGAAACATTTGATACTTGTTTTATGTCTTTCTACATTTAAAAAGATAGAATCATCAACATAGTCAACATGTTAAACAGGCGGCCACCATGCGCGGGTTTATAAAGGAGAGAATTTCAGAAAGTCATTCTCTCCGATCTTTTCTATCTATCTTTAGAAGTGTAAAGATTCATGGTGTGATTGTCCAGGCTAGGTATAAAGCCAAAACAAGTTAGACCGCACCCTCTCTTCGTGTCTAGGAATTCACAGAGCATGGTTAAGCATATAATTGATTACTCTTTCTACTGCTCTCTGCAGCCATGCAAAACAACAGAGCAATGAACATTATTTGTTATACTACTATATATGCTTATCGTCTGAATGAATTCACCTAAATGAATTCTCTACTACGATACATCCGGTTCAACCAGACCCAAAACTGTAGTATTGTTAAAACAAAGGGAAAACAGAAACAAAATTATTTTTCACGACATCTATCAAGAGAGCTGTTGTTTCACAAAATCTTTTACAATATGTTGGCTCTCCCGGCAGTGGAGAATCTAGGATTTTGACTCAGGGGGTTCGGAAAAAACAACAAAAGCTAAATATAAAAAATAATGTTGTTACTGGGAATCGAACCTAGGATGCTAGATTCAATTTGAACACCCTGAATCACTTGAGCTAACCTTTTGCATTTGTTCAGGGTGTTCAGAAGTTAATATATGTACATAAACACAAAAAATCTACCCTATACATACACTGTAATTTTTCGCCGAGGGTGTTCGGGTGAACACCTTGGGCAGCCTCTAAATCCGCCCCTGTCTCCCGGGCAGAAGAATGGAGATTTCAGACAAATTAAAAAATAGATAATTGATTTAATCAAACATTCTTATAATGACCTTTAGCATCAAATAAAAAGATCAACAGCATTGCAAGCCTCTGTGACAACTACTTAATTTATTATTTGAGGTAATTAAACAATGTAGACCTTTCATCCACAAAAAAAGACCAAAGAGTGACCTATTTCGCAATGACAGATCTTGATGTTATTCACAAAGCAAGGTAGCAAAATATAACATCTCATGATGCTAATTATCATTTAAAAGGTGGCTTGTAGATCTGCTCATGTTTATAGGTCCAGGAAACGAGAGTTGCAAGAAAATCTAAAAGCGCATGCACAATATATAAAATGCAACGAACAGAAGCTTCATGAGAAACTAAGCTACCATAACATTTGGGATGCCATAAGGGTAAATCCAAAAGAATAGTAATTAGTTACATAGAGAAGTTAAAAGTCATGATTGCATGAGAAGCTTATCAATTTGTAGTCTAGTCACGGAAAGCTCACTGTCGGAAGATAATTACGGAGTTGGTAGAGGATCTTGGGAAATCCAACAATGTCTCAGCCAGTCGAAACAAAAATTTGGACTCACAGTTCATTAAACACCTCTTGCACTTTCTTCTCTTTGATATGATAACGAACTTCTCCAAACCCTTTGCATTCTTTAACATAAATTTTGAAAGTTCAACAAGTCTGTCAAAGCCCCGTTTTCTTTTTTGACAGTCAAAGCTATATATGGAAGAATCCACCTTCAAACACACCCGGAAAGAGTTGGCAATCTTAACATTCTTGAGGTTGGGAAACACAAAGCTTGAAATCCAACTCTGAAGATCGGTATTGTCTTCCTCAAAGTTGTAGAAGTAACTATCAAGCTAGATACAGAGAAACTAATCAGGACCAAATGCAGGTCAGCCTTATAGAAAGTGATTATTTCACAATATTAGTGTCCTACAGTGGCGGACCCAGGATTCAATGGTCCTGAGTGCTCACCTTAAAATTAGCAAAAAATATATTGCTTTGAATAGGATTCGAACTCTACTCCTTCATGGCTTAGCCTGAAGGCTACAACCTTTCAACCAAAGCACCAAGATCTTTAATTGCTTGTTGGGTGCTATTTATTATTTTATACCAAAAATTCAATATTTTCTATATGTCAACATAGAGTATCCTCCATGGTTAATGCGTGCTCAAGCACCAAAAATTGATACATGGGTCCGCCCCGGGTGTCTTATATTGTAACGACCCATTTAGTCGTTATAGTCTTTTAGGCATTGATTAGCTCACTTTTGACCGAGGAGACTGTTGACACGCTTCCCGAGGTGTCTAGACCGGATTCAGGCAATTTTTGTGAAAATATAGGCTTAAAGTAAAAAATGGTTGACCCAAAGTTGACTTTTGAGCAAGTGAACTTTTGTCGGAATTTCGTCGATTCCGAGAGGTCCGATGGTCGTTTAGAACTTGTGTGTGTATTTGGTTCGGTTCCTAATGCACTTGGATGCATTTCGGGACTTGGGTTCGGAATTTGGGATTAAGGCATCGGTAGTTGACTCGGTCAATGAGACCTCTGTTGCGAATTCTGAGGCCACGAGCGCGTTTGTAGCACGTTTTTATGTGGGTCTATGTGTATGGCATGTGAGCAGATGGCCTCGGGAACTAGAAAAAAAATCGAATTGAATTGTGAAATTTGGGAAGTATTCTGGTGTCTGGTGCCCGCTTTGGCGGCACCAGCACCGCAGCAGCAGTACCGCTAGGGCGGTAACCCTGCCGCTGAAGCGATCTAAGCATTTTAGGCTTGACCGCTGGAGCGGTCACTACTAAAAAAACAGCGTTTAGTGACGGACGTATTCCGTCACTAATCAGCATATATCTGTTGCTAAACATGTGTTGCGACGGATTAGCGACGGAATGTCGTCTGTTGCGATTTTGCGCGTTGCTAACCTATTAGCGACGGAAAAATGAAATCCGTAGCAAACTTAGCGACAGAGTAGCGACGTATGAAATCTGTTCCACATTATAGCAACGGATTATTTTGTTGCTATTGTTATGAATTCCGTGACTAATTTCATATTTCATTTCGTCGTTTTAGTAAATTAGCGACGAAAACTATTGTCGCTAATCCGTCGCAAAATCTTTGAATTATTTGTGCCTGCATTTAGCGACAATACAATGTTTGTCGCAGTCTGTAGCCTACTGTTTTCCCTCTAGCAACGACCAAAATCCGTCGCAAATCTGTCACAAATATTTTTCTTCCAATTTTTTTTTATTTTAAATACACCTGTTAACACATACTAAATACAAAGTAATAAATACCCTTAAAATAACTGACATTCACATAAAATAATATTTATAAAAAAGATTCAAAATAGATAGCGAAATCCTAATCGTTAAGTCCAAAACACCGACAACACCAAGTTGTCAACTACCAAAAGAACCCACACATCCATCAAGTATTGTTAGTGCATAATTTTGTTCTTTCCAACAAAAAGCAGATAACTTTGTGCTTGAGATCCAAGACCATATATTCTTCTCTTCCTTGTTCCCCTAGCAGCTTCGTAATATGCTTCACATTGATCAATATCAGACTGAGATCAACATCATTGCCCTTGGCATCCTGCAAAAATTAAAAGAGCTTTAGCCATCCGATATCTTGTCACGGTTACAGCTTAAGCCGTATAATCCTGAGAAAGAACTACTCTCAATCAATAATGTTTCATTACTTATCAACATCAAAACAGACTTGAAACCAAAACTTTAGACTATAAAGAAACTAAAACAAGCCCCACAAAATGCATATATCACAAGTTAATTGGCTGCTAGCACTAAGCTAATACCATATACCACAAGTTAATTGGCTGCTAGCACTAAGCTAATACCATATACCACAAGTTTACACCTTTTGCTCATGTTTTCCTTTCTATTTTACTGATAAGTTTAATCAATTGCATTAATAGCACTTAGATGGTTGGAAAATGTATACAATACACTATGCTTGTGTTGTTCAACCACATCCATTTTAACAAAATATCCCAATTATCTACACGTCATAGCTAGAACCCTTTACACCAAAACTATAAGTAACATGGAGAAAAGTATCCAAATGTTCAAGTATAAGAAAGGTATGATTTCCAGTGACCCTATTTCATAATTCATTAGTTTTGAATTTCATCTACTTACAGCTTCAATATCTTCTTCTGCCAAAGCTTGATAAACTCTAGATCTGCTCATAGGATTAATGCTCCCAAGCAAACTTGAATAACTTAGCTTGCTGGTGTTTTTTGCATCCTTTAGTATGCAATCAGGGGGTTGCCCCTGCATAAAAATTTAAATTGTATTCAATGGGAGAAATTACTAGCTTTAAACACTAATATAGGCAGAACTTAAAAAAAAAAAAAAAAAAAAAGGCAAAAGGAACCAAAGCACATGCATGTATATGAAGAATTAGTTGGCCATACAGCAATCCATAAAGAAACACAATGCAAATCACATGAGAGATGTGAACAAAGATTTAATAAATGCAAGGGAAGTGTAACTGCAATTATAGTGCCAATGGGCATGAAGTAAGTAGAATTATTCTACATTCACATCACATGTATTATTTTATTCAAAAACAAAGTAAAAGTGACACTAATATAGCAGTGAAGCGGTAAACTTTCTTTCCAATCTCAAAGAAAAATCAGCATATATCTTGTTAAGGATGTAAATTTCAGATGAAAGTATTAGTTACTAGTTTATTTGAGTTGGTTAAGTTCTTCCATATTTTGAGTTCTAAGAAATTTCTATGCTATCTTTACATCTTTTCTCCCTAGCTACTCCAAAAATAACTTGAAACAATAACTTTTTACCTTTTAAAGAATCGGACCATGAGTTGACAGAGGAATGTGGAATATGGAAGATTTTGGCAAAATAACGGCTACAACACTAGATCCATCCATATTCACACACCAACTACTACACCAATATTTTTAAAAAGTTTGGAGGCAAGGTTACTTGGGATTTTCTTTTCCGCAGATAATTCCTGTGATCTTCATGCTAAAATCTATAAGTTTTTGAGTTGTAGAATATTTACCAGTAGAATATAGTTTTAGTAATCTGTAGTCTTCAGTCATAAGGACTTGTTAAGGTTCAATCCTCCCCATCTCAACATATGTTAGTACATTAGTTTTCAAGAGTCAATAACAACTGTGTTCTTTTTGGACCGACTAAAAAAAAATAAGCTTCGCATATACAATTAGGTACTAATTGGCATTTGTATATTATAAGAGCTGGAAGGTTAAGTTAGTTGTGGACTTGTGGTGGGGTTGTAAGTACCCATCCTTAGATTAAGTCGCCTTTGGTATATGCAGTAACAGTATTACAAATTCCAGCAAAAGCACACCAGTAACAACATAGAACATCAACAGCAATGCAGATTCATGTTTAGCCCAAAAAAAAAAAGCAATGGCTTAGTTCAAAATGGAACAGCAAGTAACCTTATAGCACAACAGTTCCAACACCAAGATATGTAGGAGCTTAATTCATCAGATGCAATGGCCAAATCACAAATACAACAACAGCCCATAAAATGTAGTAGCACATGTCGTTCATTATTAGGCCAAAATGCTATGGCAAAAACCAAGCAACCATTTAATCTCAATTCATTACCGATCATAGAAGCCAACTGTAGGTAATGGCCAAGCAGCAAAACAACAAAATGTAAAGGCATGAGTCATTAAAATTCAGAACTGCACAACCATTACACCTTAGTTCTCAAAATAGAAACCAAGTGCAGCAATATGTTCTCAGTGCAACAACACTCAAAATTATCTCAAGGTTCTCCCAACAATGAATTTAAAAGTGCCACAACAGCCTTTAAGACAGTACACCTTGACAAGGAGATGTAACAACATAGCACCCTTGATCCTAACAGTGTTTTAAACAACAGAATGTGGCAACTACTGCCTGCCCATTTAACACTGATAAGGCTCCAATTGCAGTAACGGTTAACCAAAAATATGCAGTAATAGCTTACCTGAAGTTCAGCAGCCAAATGATCCAAAATGCAGTAGTTTCTTACCAACAAACCCAACTCCAAATGTGGCTCGAAAAACCAACAACAGGCAGCAGTCACTCCATTTCAAGTTTAGCAGCAAATTAGGGATTTCGATAAGCCCCCAAGTTATGCAAAATGTAACTTCTTAGAATAATGGTTTTACATATACAAAGACTCAATCGAAGTAGCCAATTTACATTGCAATTTTACTACTAAAACGTATTTCTTATTCCAAGCAAATCATTCTTATAGACAAGTTAATAAACAGTAATTGAAAACCATGAAACGACATTGGTAATTCATAGATTGTATTCAGCCATCTTTATTGGCATTCAAGTTCAAAGGAAACTATTGGAGATATGGTGAGATATGGTCTGCATTTCTGCACAGTTTTTCAGCATTTCTGCACAATTTTTCAGCATTTCTGCACAGCGTTTCAGCATTTTTGCACTGTTTTTCAGCATTTTGGCACTGCGTTTTCAGCATTTCTGCACTGCGTTTCAGCATTTCTGCACAATTTTTCAGCGTTTCAGCATTTCTGCACTGCGTTTTCAGCATTTCTGCACTGCGTTTCAGCATTTCTGCACGATTTTCTAAACTGCGTTTCAGTATTTTTTTAGTGTTGTGCTTCAGCAGTGATTTTTTTCTGCACTGCGTATTTGTATTTTTGCACTGCATTTTTCGCATTTCTGCATAGGTTTTTCAGCATTTCTGTACTAAGTTTCAGCATTTTAGTACAGTATTTTTAGCATTTTTGCACTGCATTTCCGAAATGCTGAAACGCAGTGCAGAAATGCTGAAAATGCAGTGCAAAAATGCTGAAAAACTGTGCAGAAATGCTGAAACGTTGTGCAGAAATGCTGAAACGCAGTGCAGAAATGCTGAAAAACTGTGCAGAAATGCTGAAACGCAGTGCAGAGATGCTGAAAAACTGTGCAGAAATGCTGAAACGCTGTGCAGAAATGCTGAAACGCAGTGCAGAAATGCTGAAAAAGCAGTGTAGAAATGCTGAAAAACTAGCATTTTTGCACTGCATTTCATTAGCATTAGCAGTACAAAAATGCTAAAAATACTGTACTAAAAGCACACCAGTAACAACATAGAACATCAACAGCAATGCAGCTTTATATCCCATTTGTAACAAAAGCATACATATATCTGAGCATACATATATCTGAGCAGTAACAAAAAGCATACATATATACCATTTGTAAAAATATAAAGCAGATTAAAGGAAACATATGAAAATATATATAAATATACCTGGAGATGGCTTGCCACATTCCCTCTTGTAACTCCTTCAACATTCATCAGGTCAAAATCTTCTTACGGACATTAGAAACAGGACGAAAAAACTAGTCCATTAATATGGAAGTATCCATATAATAAAAGATACACAAAGACTAACCACAGTGATGCTAAAGAAAATCACCTCCAATGCATAAATATGACTGCAATTTGCGGATACCATTTATGCGGATGACTGCAATTTGAAATCGATTACAGTAGAAAAATCATAGTACAACAGTAGATGATATACTTTTTTTATCTTTTAATATGTACAAACAAAAAGGTTCCTATATACTTTCATGCAGTAAACAAGAAATGAGATACAATTCTTATGTAAGGTCTGTAAAATCAACTTTTCTAGCAGCAGTGGAACTGCTGAATTGCCTTAAGAAATTACAAATACCAAAAGAAGCTTCAGTTTCCATATTCCAAGGGAGCAAATAATACTCCACACCACCTGTCCAACAAGAAAGTGCTAGAATCATTAATTATCGGTTGGCTGCTATAGTCTTGCAACTACAACTTCATAGTGTTACAAATCACCAAATAGCAAAGGGCATATTATACTCCGCAAGTAGAATCAGTAAAGCACAGAAACATACACTTGGCATGATGTCAATCTATGCCTGCACACATAGCTACAATACAAAAAGAGCAAGAACTGCCGAAACGCCCCAAATAGACTCAGCAGAAATCATTCTCACCGTTTTGTCAATAATAATTGAATTTTGACATGAGTAATCGTCTTATCTCAAGTAATCGTACTAGTTCTCCACAATACAGCATGAACATTTTAATAACAAAATGACGGAAGGAGATCTAGGAACTACGCAGATCTTGCAGTCTCAATAAATGTCATTTTAAAAAAGTATATCATCTTCTGTGTTTTAACAAAATGCAGTCATTTCTTTGCATTCTAAAAGACAACAATCATGTCAAGTGTAACAGCTTCTATCAAATGCATAACTATATATTAAGAGCAACAGTTTTACCCCAACATACAACAACAAAATGACTAAAAGTGCAGCAATTTTTATTCAGGATTTTCGCAATGTAGCATCAATTCTTCTTTGGCAAAAGTAGGCACCAATCAAGTATAGGAGTTTCTATCTCAAAGACCACATATGTTTGTTGTAAATGCAATCATTCAAACATAGTAAACAACTCTCAAAGTGCAGATACAAAACTCATTCAAATGTAGTAGCAGTTCATCAAATAGCAAAGTAAGGCACAAAATATGTCTCCACTATAGCAGTTGCTTGCCTAAAAAACAATCAGCAACCTGACACTTATTTCAGCTTCTAAAGATGCAGTAACATTTCAACCAGGATGCATCATTGAAACACTCAGAGCAGCAGCAAAAGGCAACGCAGCCAGAAGTTTTGTCTTCATATCATTAATACAACTGAATGACCTCTAAATGGAAGAACAAGCTGAAATAACTTAGTGAAACAGAAAATATCATTCACCTTTTAGTTAAAAAAAATGACAAACTGAAACTGAAACAAAAAAAATTGAGTAAGAAACTCAGTTCACTAACACTGATTTCAAATCACAGAATATAAAGAATGTTGAGTTCTTCAAGCTTTTTCTCGACATGCAACAAATTAAATCAAACTTTAACCACCAAATAATATTATCCTACAAGATTTAGCACAAACAAAGGTCGAATTTCCATTTTCATCAGATTTTGGCCGAAATAGAGATTCCCAACACTTAACCTTCAAATAAATTATAAACCCAACAGTTTTCAAGACACCCAACTTTGATTTTAGCCAAAAAAAAAAACTTAAAGACACTCTGTCCTTTAGATAATAAGCAAGAAAACACATATATCTTAATTTCGTTTTAGATTTAATGTCAGAAAACACAAAGAAGGAGATAAAGAATAAAGAAACTGCCCATAAAAGATAGAAAAATCAAAACATACCTTTCCTTTAGATAAAAGTTGCAGTAGAAGAAGAGAAAAACACAATAGAAACCCTAGATTCACATTATTTTGATCTATGTTGTGCTCTCTCTCTCTCTCTCTATGTTAGCAATTTCGCACACACTCTCTCTCTATCTGTGTTGGCTACTGTGTTTGAACTGAAATGAAATAATGTGTGCCCTAGCTAGGAGATATCTTTTTTTACATTTAACGACGGACTAGCGACGGATTTTATAATCCGTCGCTGAATAATATATTGATTTCTTTTAATAATTAATATTGCGACAAATTTTTCCGTTGCTGCAAATATATATTTTTTTCGAGAAAAATTAAAGGCCTAGCGACGGATTTTTCGTTGCTGAATCCGTCGCTAATGAAAAATAAAATTTGTCGCGCCTCTTCTGTTGCTAAATCTGTAGTGAAATTTAAGGCGCCAAAAATTCGCGCTAATTATTAGTGATGAAACTCAGTTTTCGTTGCTAATCTGTCACTATATAATGAGATAAAATTTTAGTTGCTTTTCTCGCGACAAAATGAGAAATCCGTAGCTAATCCATCGTTAATTAGCGACAGAATATGGTCTGTCGCTAATATTCCGTCACTAAACGCTGATTTTTTAGTAGTGGGTCAGGTGATCGCTAGGGCGGCGCCACCGGGGGCTGTCCCAGTACCGCTAAAGCGGGTGACGAGCAGTTAGTGATATTAATAAAGTGTTAAAAGCCCTTAGACCCTCATTATGTACCATTTCGATATTTGAGCTTGAAGAAACTGTTCTTAGGGATATTTAGAGGAGAATCTTGGAGGTAAATCTTGCCCATTTCTTCATTCTTCCTTTAATCCATTATCATGTTAGATTCCCCTTTTCCCTTAATAAACCCATGGTGATGGGAGTTCAAAAAGGGTTTTGGAAGAACATTGTCTCTAGGATTATTAATGATAAATTGGTGATGTTTATGTTAGATATTAACTAATCTAAATAAGCATATATCTTCCATTTTTAGCGTCGAATTCCGGAATTGGAGACTTAGGGTTTATACCAAATTTGGAGGTTTTGCTTGAAATCAAAAATTAGGCTAATCCTTGAGTTAATCAATAATTAGTGGTTGGGTTATGATTACCTAGTACTTAATTTGGTATTTTGTCCCTGAATTTCCCATTTTGCCCTTGTGGGCCCATTTTCTCAATTTCTAGGGTTAGAATTGACCTAATTGAAATAGTAGCAATATTAGTTTCATTCTTCATGATTTCTAATATAGAATTCAATTATGCTTAGACTACTTTGGTTCTGAGGTTCAGCGGATGGGCAAGGCAAAGGAGTGAGTTGTTGGTGTTGTGATTCGGCAATCCAGGTAGGTTATGGCTTACCTTTGGTGAGACTTCGTATAGCGAAGCATATATTTAGATTATAATGTCGGAGACAGCATGTGAACTGTTACACCTCAGAAAAAATTTCGTTCATGCACAGTGAATTGACTGACGAAGGGCATGATGCATACGATGTTTTGATAAGTAAGAAATAATATTTAATGATTCTAAATGAGATTTCAGAGACATTTGAGGTAGGAGACGAAAGTTGTTAAGGAAAGCAAGGTATATGTGGTGTGTCGGGCAAGAATTATGAGTATCGAATTAATGATGTCTTAATGACATTTTGGAGAAGAATTATAATGTCCCTTATATTGGTAATGAAGTGTCAAGTAAGTTTCAAGAAGGACCCATGAACCAAATATGGGCATAAGCCATCCAAAAAGGGCGAGTTAAGGAAACATTTTCGGATGATCTGGTTTGGAGGGGCCAAAACGCTATTATAAAGTTGGAATTGGGAAAAACACCAAGAATTAAAGTTGTATATAATTGAAAGATATTTCCAACCATAGGTCGTGGGCCCTCACAGCATATCGGGATCAAAAGTTATGGCCATTCTACGACAGACAGTTTGGGGCAAAGATATCACATTCTGGCGCACTTTGCGGCGCAACATGCGGCTCGCAAACACGACATGCGGCCATGCAGTTTCACCGCAAAGTGTGCCAGTGGAATTTGGTCAGTTGGAAAGCTTTGCGACACAACATGCGGCTCGCAGAGCATGTTGTGTCGGTCCAGAATTTTCTGGACCACTTTAAATATACCCAACTCGACCAAAATCACATTTTTCTTCATTCTTGGCCAAGAAAAACTCTAAAACCCTCTCTAACATTCATCCACAAGAGAACTCAAGGGAAATCCATGATCAATAACACCAAATCCATGAACCCAAGTGTATGAAACGTAGCCAACGTTCATCTAATTCAAGAAAACCCAAAAAAGAGGAGATAGGGTTTTGGTGCTAGAAGGGGATCTTCACTCAAGGCTTGTTCAACCATCATCCAAAGTAAGTTTCATGACCATTACGTGTTGTTTAAGGTATTGGAAGGTTAAGGTACCCGACTTGTAGAGAAGCATAGCAAATAGGTCATTCAAGAGTGAATAGTGTCATGTTTGAATGGTAGTTGAATTGAATCATGAATGTTAGGGTGTTGTGAGTATGAATACGTTATAAATGATATGTAGACCATGAGATAAGTGTGATACGTGGGAAAATGCGATAGCGAACCTATCACCATAGTGTGAAGAAATTGGAGATAAATGGTGGATTTTGCCTAAAGTATATAAATGATGATTGTTGCTTGCGATATTGTGAGTTGTGTTGTAGATGTTTAGGAGTTGATATGAAATACGGGAAAAGTAGTATAAACAAAGGAAGTGCTGCCCAATTTTCTCTAGAATTAGTAGTGCGTTCTTATGGTTGATTGACTAATGTTAGTACGAATCCTCTTTTGAAGGTAGAGACGCGACATTGAAGAAGAATAAGCGAACGCTAGATTGCTTAAACGAGAAAGGTATGTGAGGCTTAACTCTTCTTTCAAAAGGCATGAATCTTTTAAGTTTTCCATAATTCTTCTATAAGATGAAGCTCATGAGTCCTTCCATATATAGAATCACCTATGAGCATGATAATGATGATAATGAGCTAGAGTATAGAGGTTCGAGAAATTGTGACACGATGTTCCTACAATGCTAATGATGTCATTATTGTTAACACTCGCCTTATGTTTTACTTCCTTCAAGGTGAGGCATGATACTCATAAAGGTCCATAATACACTCGGGGGTTCACGACCTTACGTCACCCCGACATAGTGCGGTTGTCTTAAAGCCTAATGTGTGCTCTTAAAGCTAATGTATGCTATGACAATAAGATAATGAATAATTCTAACTTGTAATACGACTATGGAGTACATGGAATACTAAGAAATAATAACATAATGTTATGACAAGAGATGTATAATGATAATGTGTTATAATTGCTTTATGATGATAAGATTCCACCGCGCCTATATGGCCGGGCATGTCACCGCTAATGCGGGCTGCGTACGATTCCACCGCGCCTATATGGCCGGGCATGTCACCGCTAATGTGGGCTGCTATGTTTACACCGAGCCTAAAGGGCCGGGCATGATCACCACTAGTGGGCGGCATATGAGGGTTACCCGGACGCGGGTAGCGATGCAGACTATGATATGATGATGTATGTGATGATGTATGGGATGTGATAATATGTATGCTATGATTATGTAAAATGTGATATATGTTGAGAGTATGTTGTCCATGATATTCATTCAGGTTATATCTTTCTCTCATGACTCCTGATCTTTCTATTATGTTTGTTTATCCTATTCCTGCCTTACATACTCAGTACAATATTCGTACTGACGTCCGTTTTCTTTGGACGCTGTGTTCATGCCCACAGGTAGACAGGGAGGAGATCTTGCCCCGGATTCTTAGAGGTTGTTAGCTGACTAGAAGCCCTCCATTGTCCCGGAGGTGCATATGATGATTCTTTTGTGTACAATTGTAGATGTCATCTCTTAGAGGCTCATAGATACTCAATGTGGGTCATGTGGTTTCACAACGCGGATTTTGTGTAAATATATCGATATATGTTGTTGTATAAAAGCATGATGTTTGAAATGGAAAGCAGTTTCTTTTGTAAAATAAGCATGAAATTGATAAATGATTGTGGAATGAGTCCAAGAAGTAATAGTACGAGCGGTGCTCGGTGGTTAGTCCCGGGTACCCGTCGCGGCCCCTAGCTGGGTCGTGACATGAACCTTCGGGTATGAAGTCGAGGTGGATATTGCCTTAGGTTGGGCCTTGATGTGTGTTGGGACTAGCCACCCCGTTATGTGTACTTTAATTGTTCTATTGTGCTGGCTTGATGCTATGAGTAGTTGGTAGATATTGAATTCTGTGTTATCGTCTTTTGGGATAGAATTGACATACACGTTGTTGATATTTGTACTGGGATATGTTGTTGGCGTACCCACTGTTGGTACATTTGATATTGATATGTTGTTGGCATACCACTATTGGTATTGTGATACGATACATTTTTGGCTTACCCCATTGTTGGTACTTGTGCTATTGAACCTGATTGTTGATGATTGATATACTCATTGCACATATTCTCTCACATTTATGATGCATAGCCGATACCCGGTGATAATCCGGTATCGTTGAGTGAGCAAACTAATTGTCACGACCCGGCTAGGGGCCGCGACGGGTACCCGTGCTAACCACCGAGCACCACTCGTGTGACTACTCCTTAGCCTCTTTATCAATCGATTATCCACTTCATACATAATTTATAAGAAAACCATTCTCATCTGGAAACAAAAGCATTGTATATACTTGAGCCCTATAGGCTAGCAAAATAATACATATATGTACATACATACAAAATGACCCTTCCATGAGACCATACAGCCCACATCGAGTATCTACGAGCCTCTATGGAACGACATATACAATTATACACAAAATATCATCACAGGCACCTCCGGAGCAATGGAGGGCTTTCAATCAACTGGCAACTCTAAGAATCTGGAGTAATGCCTCCTCCCTGTCTACCTGTGGGCATGGACACAGCGTCCAAAGAAAAAGGACGTCAGTACGAACATTGTACTGAGTATGAGAGGCATAAACAGTGAAAGAATACATCAATAATATAGAGAAGCATCAACATAACATCTGGATCTGACTACTGATCATAAAAGAAGTAATGCATGCTGTCTTACTCATACTCATCATCATGGCATATATGCATCATACACAAGCTGCCCGTTCATATCGGAACGGTGTGATAATCAATAATAGTAGCCCGCGTCCAGGCCTCCCGCGTCCGGGGTACCATCTCATGCCGCCAACTAGTGGTGTCTGCCCATGCCCGAAGGTCATGGTGTCTCCGTATAGCTGCCCGCCTTGGCGGTGACTGTCTGGCCAACTAGGCACGGTGTAAAATGCTCATGACATGCTCAATGCAAAATACTCATAATAATATGGTCATCATAAAATACTCATCTTATCATGATATGTATATAAGGCTCAAGATCAACTTTATTCTATCGGGGTGACGTAAGGTCGTAATCCCCCGGTTACATTATGGAACCATTATGGACATTCTGCCTCACCTTGAAAGGACTAGTACATAAGGTGAGTGTAGTCAAGGAATAACATCCTCATATCGTATAGCTTATCTCATATGGACATTCATAGGCATAAGTTTTTAACTTCTTAGAAGGTGAGAGCTCATGAAAGGAATAGGGATTTAAGCTAAGAGATTCATGCCATTAGAAGGAAGGACTAGCCTCACATACCTTTGTCGTTTAGCTAAGCTATCGGTCACTCGTTCACCTCCGATGTCACGTCGTCACCTTCATTAAAGAATGTGAGGTACATTAGCTAAATAACTATGAGAACGCGTCGTTAGTTTCTAGGAAAAATTGGGCAGCACTTCCTTTGTTTATACTACTTCTCCCATGTTCTACATCAACTCCCAACATTCGCAATATTACTCACAATATCACAATCAACACTCGTCATTCATCTGCACTTAGCAAAATCCACCATTTTCTTCCAATTAACTCACATTTAGGGTTATAGCTCATTATCGTATTTTCCGCATTCATAAAACTCATTTCATAGCCTAAGCATCATTCCCAACATGTTCATAATCACCACATACCAACATCCTTGATTCAATCCCACTATCATCCAATTGTGTCACTATTCACTTAAAATTACCCCATTTTTTTATATTCTTCTACATTTCAAGAATCTAAGCTTTCTAATACCTTAAACAACATGGGATGATCATAAAACTCACCTTCGATGATGGTTGAACAAGCCTTGAAAGAGAATACCTCTTTAGCACCAAAACCCTACTTCACTCTTTCTTGAATTTCCTTGAAGAAGATAAGCTTTACTTGAATCTACACACTTGATTTCATGTAATTGATGTTGTTGATCTTGGTTTTCTTTTGATATCTCTTATAGATGGATGTTGGAGAGAGTTCTAGAGATTTCCTTAGCCAACAGGATGGAAAAAATGATTTTTGGACGAGTTGGGTACATTTAAAAGGGGTCCAGAATTTTCTGGACTGGCACGACATATATGCGACACACTTCGCGAGTCGCAGGTTATGTCGCGGAGCTCGCCAGACGACCGACCCTCACTGGCACAACCCGCGATGAAGCGGCGTGGTCGCGGGTCGTGTCTGCGAGGCGCAGGTGGTGTCGCGGAGTGTGCCAGAAAGGTGATATTATTTTGTCCCGAAACGGTATGTCGTAGAGTGGCCATAACTTTTGATCCCGATATGTTGTGAGGGCCCACGACCTATGGTTAGAAAGATCTTTCAGTTATCTACAACTTCCATCCTGTAGTGTTTTTTCCCAAATTCCAACTTTACAATGGCGTTTTGGCCCCTCCAAACCAGATCCTCCGAAAATGTTTCCTTAACTCGCCCTTTTGGATGGCTTATGCCTATATTTGGCTTATGGGTCCTTCTTGAAACTTACTTGGCACTTAATTACCAACATAAGGGGCATTATAATTCTTCTCCTAAATATCATTAAGACATCACTAGTTCGATACTCGAAATTGTCCTTCGCCAGTCGATTCACTGTGCACGAACAAAACATTTTCGAGGTGTAACATTCTCCCCCCCCCCCCCCCCCTTGGGAACATTCGTCCTCGAATGTTAAACTATTCGGGATTCTACGAAAATTTCGCCAGAGTTTCCCCTGTACTATGGCACTACTAACCTGTCACAACAACCCATAATATCATGGCCTCACAGGGCTACATCACAATAGCAACATATTTGTGGCCACACACGACCAAAATCATAAAATTTAATGTATACATACCTTATCTCGTTGGCGTTTCGCTCTGGATTTCTCCTGGGGGTTGGAATAAGTGCGGATACTTTGACTTCATACTCTCTTCCGCTTCCCAAGTCATTTCTTCCCGATTGTTGTTCCGCCACAGGACCTTAACTGAAGCTACCTCTTTGTTTCGAAGCTTTCGCACTTGCCTATCTAAGATGGAAATAGGCACTTCTTCATAAGTTAACTTTTCCACTATTTGCACGTCATCTATCGGGAAAATCTTTTTGGGATCTCCAACACACTTGTGGAGCATTGAAACATGAAAGACTGGATGAATTGATTCAAGCTCTGAAGGCAACTCTAATTCATAGGCTACCTATCCCACCTTGCGGATGATTTTGTAGGGTCCGATATACCTCGGATTTAGCTTCCCTTTCTTGCCAAATCTCATCACCCCCTTCATTGGCGACACTTTCAAGAACACCCAATCATGAATTTGAAACTCCAAATCTCATCGGCGGTTGTCCGCATAGGACTTTTGGCGACTTTGGGCTGTCAACAACCGATCTCGAATCACCTTGACCTTTTCTATTGCCTTCTGGACCAATTCAGGGCCCACTAATTGTGCTTCTCCTACTTCGAACCATCCGATTGGAGATCTACATTTCCTTCCATATAACGCTTCGTATGGAGCCATTTGCATACTAGAATGATAGCTGTTGTTATATGAAAATTCAATGAGAGGTAAATGATCATCCCAGCTACCACCAAAATCTAACACACACACCGGAGCATATCTTCTAAGGTTTGAATGGTACGCTCGGCTTGCCCATCAGTCTGTGGATGAAATGTTGTGCTAAATTTCACTTGCGTGCCCAAACCTTCTTGAAAAGACTTCCAGAACTTAGCTGTAAACTGTGCTCCCCTGTCTGTGATAATAGACAATGGTATGCCATGGAGCCACACGATTTCCTTGAGATATAGCCTTGCATAGTCCTCTGCTGTGTACGTCGTTTTGACTGGGAGAAAATGGGCTGCTTTTGTCAATCTATCCACGATCACCCATATCGAATCATACTTACCCCGAGAGCGAGGTAATCCCACAATGAAATCCATGTTGATCACTTCCCATTTCCAAGTAGGTATTTCTATAGCCTGCAATAAGCCTCCCGGCTTCTGATGCTCAACTTTCACTTGTTGGCAATTTGGGCATTGAGCTACGAATTCCGCTATATCTCTTTTCATACCATCCCACCAATACATTATCTTTAGATCATGATACATTTTGGTCGCACCTGTGTGAATAGAGTACCGAGTACAATGCGCTTCTTCTAAGATTAGTCGGCGCAGGTCCGCCACCTCCGGCACGCATACTCTTCCTCGGTATCTGAGAACCCCATCACTAGAAACTTCAAACCAAGAGTTTTCTTTTCCATGAGATACGTCTCTATAATGACATAACTGAGGATCTTCGCGTTGCCGTTCTTTCACTTCCATAACCAAGGACGAAACTGCAGAATCTTTGATACTAGTACCTGCCTCACCCGCATCAAGCACACGTACTCCAAGATTAGCCAACCGATGGATTTCTTGAACCATCTCTCTCCTTTCCGGAGGGACTTCACATAAACTGCCCATTGATCGGCGGCTAAGTGCATCGGCTACTACATTGGCTTTCCCGGGGTGGTATAAAATGTCAACATCATAATCTTTTAATAGTTCTAACCACCGCCTCTGTCGCAGATTCAATTCCTTCTGCTTGAAAATGTACTGGAGGCTCTTGTGATCTGTATAGATATCCACGTGCACACCGTACAAGTAATGTCTCCACATCTTTAAGGCATGAATGACTGCAGCCAATTCGAGATCATGCGTTGGGTAATTCTTTTCATGCTTCCGCAATTGTCTCGAAGCGTATGCAATAACCTTACCATGCTGCATCAATACACACCCTAATCCGACACCCGAAGCATCGCAATACACCACGTAACCATCTGGTCCTTCTGGAAGTGTTAAAACTGGAGCTGAGGTTAACCTGTCTTTCAACTCTTGGAAACTACGCTCACAAGCGTCGTTCCATTGGAATTTAGCCGCCTTCTGGGTTAGTTTCGTCAATGGGGCCGAGATAGATGAAAATCCCTCTACAAACCTCCTATAATAGCCTGCCAAACCTAGGAAACTACGAACTTCTGTGGGCGTCGTAAGCCTTGGCCAAGTTTTCACCGCTTCAATTTTCCGAGTATCAACTCGAATACCATCATCGGAAATAACATGGCCCAGAAATGTTACCGAATCCAGCCAGAACTCGCACTTTGAAAATTTTGCATATAATTCCTTGGCTCGAAGAATGCCAAGAACAATCCTCAAATGATCTGCATGTTCCGATTCCGTGCGAGAATACACCAGAATATCATCGATAAATACGATCACAAATAGATCCAAGAGAGGTCTGAATATGTTGTTCATCAAATTCATAAATACAGCCGGAGCATTAGTCAACCCGAATGACATCACTCGAAATTCATAGTGGCCATATCTCGTTCTGAAAGCCGTTTTAGGAATATCCGCCTCTCTAACTCTCACCTGATGGTAGCCCGACCTCAAATCTATCTTGGAAAACCACTTGGCACCTTGCAATTGATCGAACAAATCATCAATCCTTGGGAGAGGATATCTGTTCTTTATCGTCACCTTGTTCAATTGCCTATAGTCAATACACATTCGGAGTGAGCCGTCTTTCTTTCTCACAAACAAGACCGGTGCTCCCCACGGTGATGAACTGGGTCTAATGAATCCCTTCTCGAGCAAGTCCTTCAACTGTGTCTTTAGTTCTTTCAATTCTGCCGGAGCCATCCGATAAGGAGGAATAGAAATAGGATTTGTGTCCGACAACACATCAATAGCGAACTCAATTTCTCTTTCTGGTGGAAGACCTGGAAGTTCATCCGGGAATACGTCTAGAAATTCGTTCACCACCGGAACTGACTGAAAAGTTGGCGGCTCTGCCGCGGTGTCGTGAACCCGAACTAAATGATAAATATAGCCCTTCGCTATCATCTTTCTCGCCTTGAGGTAGGAAATAAACCTACCCTTTGGCGATGCTGCATTACCCTTCCATTCAAGCACGGGCTCTCCCGGAAATTGGAATCGAACCACTTTTGCCCGGCAGTCAACATTTGCATAACACGATGCCAACCAATCCATACCCATGATTATATCGAAGTCAACCATTTCTAGCTCAATAAAATCGGCTTGATTCTGACGATCACATATCACAATAATACAATTTCTGTATACCCGTCTTGCTATCACGGGTTCACCAACCGGAGTAAGTACCTCAAAGGGTTTAATGAGCTCGGGTTTCACCCCAGCACAACCGGCAACATATGGAGTAATATAAGAAAATGTAGAACCCGGATCTATCAACGCATACACATCACGGGAGAATATAGACAATATACCTGTGACAACATCTGGGGAAGACTCCAGATCCTGTCGTCCAGCTAGAGCATATACACGAGGCTGAACAGCACCTGAAGTGGATGCTCCCCCTCTACCTCTGCCTCTACCTGCTGTCATCTGGGGAGTCTGTGTTGTCTGGCGCACTGACGAAGAACCCACTGCTGAACCTGTGGGCTGAGTCCCAGCCCTATCTCTCGCTGAGGGGCAGTCCCTCATCATGTGACCGACTTGCCCGCAGGTATAGAAAACATCCGAACCTAGGCGACACTGTCCCGAATGCAGCCTACCTCACTGATTACACCGCGGTATTGGGGGCCTCCTCTGACCCTGATCTCTCCTGGACTGGAAATCTGAGGCTCTCGAACTCTGTCCCTGACCTGGCTGAAAAGAACGATCGGACCTCCTGTCTGGGAATCTGGGAGGTGCACTGGTCGCTGACTGACCTGAGTGCCTAGAATGCGGCTTTCTTGGTCCCCCTCTATACTCACTGCTCTCTCCCATAGATCTAGCTCTTTTGCTTGGCCTCCTATCACTGTTGCGATCACCCCTTTGTTGTGGTTGTCGCCCTTCCAAATTCTGAGCATGAGCCTGTATCCGGGAAATGTCCATCCCGTCTTGCAAAGAGGCTGTCAAACATTCTCTAAATAAATGTGGTCCCAAACCACTCACAAATCTATGTACCCGATCTCCCATGTCGGCCACCATAGCCGGAGCATATCTAGCCAAGGAGTTGAACTGCATGCTATACTCTCGGGCACTCATATTCTCTTGCCTCAAGTTCAGAAACCGATCCGCTCTAGCTCGGCGGACCTCGGGTGGCAAATAATGACGAGTAAAAGCATATACAAACTCTTGCCAAACCGGAGGAGGCGCATTCTCCCCTCTTGATAATACCCAATTGTTGTACCATAATACCGCCAAATCCTGGAGTCTATAGGATGCCAACTCCACGGATTCAGTTTCAGAGGCATGGACAACCCTCAATGGCCTCAATATATCATCGATAAAACCTTATGGGTCTTCCTCCGGCTTTGACCCGAAGAACTCTGGAGGATTTAGACTCATAAAATCACGGGCCTTTGTACTTGCTGCCCGGTCACTTGAACCCACATTCTGTCGTTGTGCTTGTGCAGCCACCAACTGGGTCAATAACTGAATAGCCTCGGTCACTTGTTGGCCCGAAGCAACCGGCGGAGGAATTGGAGCTGGGGCTCCTGCTTGCTCTTCCACATTGGGCAAGGTAGAAGAAGAAGTGGGAGTGGCATGCGAGGAAGTGGCACCCTGAGCCTCGCTATGTCCCAACTCAACTGGAGGCTCTCGACTGGTGCCTTCACCGGCGGCATTTAATGTCGCGCGGATTTGCTTCTTCTTTGGCGGCATCGCTGAAACCATAACACACAATTAGAATAAAAGAAATCTTACATTACGGTCCTATCGCACGATCTCGTAGAAGAAAGATGGTCGTTTTTCCTAAATGCCCTGTAGCCTCTTGTTTATTGATGTGGCGCGCAACACACCATAAACAAGACTCTACTAGGCACGGCTCGTAGACACCTCCTAAGACCGAACTGCTCTGATACCACTTTTGTCACGACCCGGCTAGGGGCCGCGACGGGTACCCGTGCTAACCACCGAGCACCACTCGTGTGACTACTCCTTAGCCTCTTTATCAATCGATTATCCACTTCATACATAATTTATAAGAAAACCATTCTCATCTGGAAACAAAAGCATTGTATATACTTGAGCCCTATAGGCTAGCAAAATAATACATATATGTACATACATACAAAATGACCCTTCTATGAGACCATACAGCCCACATCGAGTATCTACGAGCCTCTATGGAACGACATAGACAATTATACACAAAATATCATCACAGGCACCTCCGGAGCAATGGAGGGCTTTCAATCAACTAGCAACTCTAAGAATCTGGAGCAATGCCTCCTCCCTGTCTACCTGTGGGCATGGACACAGCGTCCAAAGAAAAAGGACGTCAGTACGAACATTGTACTGAGTATGAGAGGCATAAACAGTGAAAGAATACATCAATAATATAGAGAAGCATCAACATAACATCTGGATCTGACTACTGATCATAAAAGAAGTAATGCATGTTGTCTTACTCATACTCATCATCATGGCATATATGCATCATACACAAGCTGCCCGTTCATATCGGAACGGTGTGAAAATCAATAATAGTAGCCCGCGTCCAGGCCTCCCGCGTCCGGGGTACCATCTCATGCCGCCCACTAGTGGTGTCTGCCCATGCCCGAAGGTCATGGTGTCTCTGTATAGCTGCCCGCCTTGGCGGTGACTGTCCGGCCAACTAGGCGCGGTGACTGTCCGGCCAACTAGGCACGGTGTAAAATGCTCATGACATGCTCAATGCAAAATACTCATAATAATATGGTCATCATAAAATACTCATCTTATCATGATATGTATATAAGGCTCAAGATCAACTTTATTCTATCGGGGTGACGTAAGGTCGTAATCCCCCGGTTACATTATCGAACCATTATGGACATTCTGCCTCACCTTGAAAGGACTAGTACATAAGGTGAGTGTAGGCAAGGAATAACATCCTCATATCGTATAGCTTATCTCATATGGACATTCATAGGCATAAGTTTTTAACTTCTTAGAAGGTGAGAGCTCATGAAAGGAATAGGGATTTAAGCTAAGAGATTCATGCCATTAGAAGGAAGGACTAGCCTCACATACCTTTGTCGTTTAGCTAAGCTATCGGTCACTCGTTCACCTCCGATGTCACGTCGTCACCTTCATTAAAGAATGTGAGGTACATTAGCTAAATAACTATGAGAATGCGTCGTTAGTTTCTAGGAAAAATTGGGCAGCACTTCCTTTGTTTATACTACTTCTCCCATGTTCTACATCAACTCCCAACATTCGCAATATTACTCACAATATCACAATCAACACTCGTCATTCATATGCACTTAACAAAATCCACCATTTTCTTCCAATTAACTCACATTTAGGGTTATAGCTCATTATCGTATTTTCCGCATTCATAAAACTCATTTCATAGCCTAAGCATCATTCCCAACATGTTCATAATCACCACATACCAACATCCAATCCCACTATCATCCAATTGTGTCACTATTCACTCAAAATTACCCCAATTTTTTATGTTCTTCTACATTTCAAGCATCTAAGCTTTCTAATACCTTAAACAACATGGGATGATCATAAAACTCACCTTGGATGATGGTTGAACAAGCCTTGAAAGAGAATACCTCTTTAGCACCAAAACCCTACTTCACTCTTTCTTGAATTTCCTTGAAGAAGATAAGCTTTACTTGAATCTACACACTTGATTTCATGTAATTGATGTTGTTGATCTTGGTTTTCTTTTGATATCTCTTATAGATGGATGTTGGAGAGAGTTCTAGAGATTTCCTTAGCCAACGGGATGGAAAAAATGATTTTTGGACGAGTTGGGTACATTTAAAAGGGGTCCAGAATTTTCTGGACTGGCACGACATATATGCGACACACTTCGCGAGTCGCGGACATGCTCCGCGAGTCGCAGGTTGTGTCGCGGAGCTCGCCAGACGACCGACCCTCACTGGCACAACCCGCGATGAAGCGGCGTGGTCGCGAGTCGTGTCTGCGAGCCGCAGGTGGTGTCGCGGAGTGTGCCAGAAAGGTGATATTATTTTGTCCCGAAATGGTCTGTCGTAGAGTGGCCATAACTTTTGATCCCGATATGTTGTGAGGGCCCACGACCTATTGTTAGAAAGATCTTTCAGTTATCTACAACTTCCATCCTGTGGTGTTTTTTCCCAAATTCCAACTTTACAATGGCGTTTTGGCCCCTCCAAACCAGATCCTCCGAAAATGTTTCCTTAACTCGCCCTTTTGGATGGCTTATGCCTATATTTGGCTTATGGGTCCTTCTTGAAACTTACTTGGCACTTAATTACCAACATAAGGGGCATTATAATTCTTCTTCTAAATATCATTAAGACATCACTAGTTCGATACTCGAAATTGTCCTTCGCCAGTCGATTCACTGTGCACGAACGAAAATTTTCCGAGGTGTAACACTAATATTTTGATAAACTCTTTTACTTGAGTGATTGTGAAAAGGCCGATGTCCGAAGATCAATTCCAGAATCGTTGATTGTATGAAACTAATATTTGATAGACTCTTTTACTAGAGTGATTGCGAGATGGCCGATGGCCGATGATCTATTCTGGCATCATTGTTGCATGGCCGATTCCGACGATATTTTCGGAATCGTTGTTAGTGAATGGATTCCGCGGGTCCCCCAGGATGGTGCCGATGAGAACCCCCCATGGGCAAAGATCTGGGGTCTCGTCTGTCTGTTGGGCAAAGATCCGGGATGGGTGGCACTTAGACTTCGCGAGTCACGCTGGGTTGTGCTACCCAGACGTTGATATTTTCGTCCGGAGTACATATGTAAACCTCATTTGCATGGCACGGCATTGCATTCATACCATTATTGCACTACATTGCATTAGGAATTGATTGAGATGTTTAGTGATTGGATTGCGATGATTGGATTGGATCGGATATATTCATACTTGACATATTTGGGTTTAGATGCTTTACATAGGCGATGACGGATACTCGGTTGTGATTATATTGTCTTATGCTTGATTGGTTTATTTGCTTATCTGCTTTATTATCTGAATTGTGTTAACTATGCTTAGTCGGCCGATGATGCCTACCAGTACTGTTGTTTGTACTGACCTGCACTTGCTGCATTCTTTTATGAATGTAGAGTACCAGGTCGGTTCCACTTCCGTGACCCGTGGCTGATCGACGCTTCAGCTTTCTCTCGAGTTTCCAGGGTGAGCATCGCGTCCGCTGACCTTGAAGACTCTCCTATCCTATGTCCTATTTTATTTCAGAGACATAGACATTTATGTATTAGTGTTCCAGATTGTATTATTCTCCTTAGATGCTCTTGTATTATTTAGACTACACCCTGGGGGTGTTTATTGTCTTCCGCACTTTCTACTACTTATATATAGATATATCGTGAGACTTACGTATTTGTTCTATTCCGCTGTTTAAATTCATTCTTTCATATATTTATTCATTGTTGGGTTGAGGGTTCACTTACCGAGGTGGGAAGGTAAGTGCCCTCACGGCCTAAGCAAAATGGGTCGTGACATATATAGAAAAATTTAAGAACCAACTAATCACGCAACGGTACTTGCAAAATGATTATAATGGTTGTTCCTATCAAAAAGATTCATGGCATAGGTAACCAAAGCAAAGAGTTATAGCGCAACAATCCTTGTCTTTCAGAGCTCAGTTGCCACAATGGAAGAAACAAGACATCCATATCAAGGTGTAGCCTTACAATGAGAAAAGCACTGATAATTAAAGAAATATTTGCATTCTCCTTTTGAAACAACTTGCTAAGACGGAGGGGGAGGGAATTATTAAAGCATTAGTTAAATGAACAGATATAAGAAGACAAGAAAAAGTTCCAGGAAGTTACGAGATTTTCTGCCATGTCTATGTTTAGTGTCTGCACATGAGGTGAGGCTCCCAAAAGCCAGCTACTCCATACAAATCAAACTTTTCCATATACAACTCTAGCGTAAGATATTTGCATTTCAACTCTGGAACCGGCAACCCTTTGAACTGCAACATGCACGGGACCTGGTACAGTAATTCCAATGAAGCTAGTAGAGAATGGAGAAAGCAACCGAAAAAAAAAGTACTTCACAACAGAGAGATAATGTTGTGACAAATCTAACTATCTAAACAATCTAAGTTACATCAATGTAAACAAATCCTCGTTTCTAGATAGATCTTTTGGCAGTATGATAAAAGAAATACCCAATTTCGAAAAGCTGACAAAAGGATTGCATAAAGACACAAATGTCCACAAGTTTCTGTAATTAGTCCAGTTGCTTTAGTGAAATTCATCCAAAAGGTTCTCAATTGTAAAATGTTTACACTCTGCAACTGTGCTAAAAATTAATCTTAGAAATCATGAACTGCTGAGTTTTTGTAGAAAGGTAAGGTAATTTCAATAACTTGACAGCACCAAGTGTGCTGAACTACAAAAGTTATGTACAACATAGCTATGCAGTGTGCTAATGAGGTTTAATATTTTATCTATATCATTTACAGTGGCAAGTTTAGACCAACAATGCAAAAAAATACAAACAAGTATATTTAAGGACTTTTGATTTAAAATAAACCTTTGTGAACCAAGATCCGATTGTTAGCTCAGTTGCACAACTCAACTTTTGAAGATAATCTTGGACGAGGATCCTAAAACCTTGATGATAGTCATGGAAATTGTATTTGTCAACATCAAAAAGATCACCACGATCATGTCGTATGTGTTTGATACATGAAATGTAGAAAGTAAGCTTAACATTAACCAAGGAGGACACATAGATAAGCCTACACTTGAGATCATCAAGATCTCCTGAAATCTCCAAATGTTGAAGATACGGGGCAAAAATTTCCAAGGAACGATCATTGATATCATAAGGCAAAGGCTAAATACCTAGTTAGACCCTTAAACTTGGCAAATTTTGTAAGATGGACACTCAAACTTAGCAAGTGACCAGATAGACACTCGAACTTGGCAAAAGAGTGTCTTTTAAACATTTTATGCTGACGTGGCAAATGATATCTTCTGCACGCGCATATGAGCGATTGACTAAGTTGTGATTTCTTCTTTCTTCTTCTTTTCCACATAATTTCTTACGTATATTAATGTAGTTGATCTTTTACATTTCAATATATTACTTAATGTGGATCCTACAGTTTTCGGTTACTTCTTCTTTGCGACTCCTTCCGTCTCAATTTATGTGATATAATTTAACTAGGCATGAAATTAAGAAATAAAGAAAGACTTTTGAATCTTGTGATAATTTAACTAGGCATGGAATTTAAGAAATAAAGGAAGACTTTTGAATCTTGTGATCCTAAATAAGTCAAAGATATTTGTGTGGTTATAGATCATCTCGTTAAGCATAAAAGATAGAGTTTAAAAGTTAAATTGTTATCAAATAAGGAAATGTATTTTTTTTTGACAGACTAAAAAAGAAAATATATCACATAAATTGGGACAGAGTGTATTATATTATCATTCTTCTCCTTCGATCATTAGCTTCATGTTTTTCATTTTTACAAAGATCAACTTCTTTTTTATACCAACTTCTTTTTCATCATTAGGTTATTACTATATCACCCAAAAAGCATAAAAATTCAAGTAGACTATCGAATGTTAGGGAAGAAAACTCAATAAAACATAATTAATACAGATAAATCTTAGAATTTATTCAAGTTGCATATTGTAAAAATCAAACATCCCTCAAGAAATGGGTATTTCTAAAAATTAAATCTTTACTCAATTAATGGTATATCTTGGACGGATTTTATTCTTGGGAAAGAAGATGGAAAAGAGGGTGGGAAAGAAGATGGAAAAGATTACATTTATCTTTTTTTTTTTTTTTTTTTTTGAAATTGCATGTGTCATTTAACAATTGGTCCACTTAACACATTTGAAGCAATTGTATTTCACGCACTTGGGCATATGTACACGGATGTCCAAAAGACACTCTTTTACCAAGTTCGAGTGTCTATCTGGTCACTTGCTAAGTTTGAGTGTCCATCTTACAAAACTTGACAAGTTTAAGGGGCTATCTAGGTATTTAGCCTAAGGCAAACTATGATTTCTCATATTCAATCTCTTAAAGTTTGAAGAATTAATTTCCAAGCGGCGAAAACCCCCAACATCATATAATTCCATAGTTTCCAATGCAGTACAACCTGATAGTAAGTTCAAAATTTCATCACCGTTTAACCTCATGACTTCGTTGCTCTTGCTATTTCTCATTTTCACATGGTTTTGATTTGCTTATCCGTATCTGACTCTTTTCCCTTGTTTCTCTTGTTTTCCTTGTTTTCTTTTGAACCGACGGTCTTTCGGAAACAACCTCCCTATCTTCCAAGATGGGGGTAAGGTCTGCGTACACTTTACCCCTCCCCAGACCTCACGTTGTGGGATCCGTGGGATCCAACTAGGTATGTTGTTGTTGTTGTTGTACTCTAGCTTTAGGCTCTTTAGAGACTTCCACGCTATGGCCACACCATCAAAGCAAAAATGTTGCAAATGTAATGTTATCAACGACAAACAGGTGCAGAAAGATTCCGGCAATAGGCGATCATATGAACTATAACAGAACAAGAATACAACATGTTCCACTTTTCTTTCAACAGCAAAACTAAGCCACCGTTTAATTTGAGAATCGTATCGAAACAAGTCTCTGCAGTCTATTTCGAATATTTTGATTTTGGAAGAAACGGAATGATTTAATACATTGTCAACAAAGGATACGAAGTTAACAGTATTCAGGCTTCTATTACTACGAGTATCATCCGGGGACACTACGGGTTGATAAGTGTCTCCGTAGATGTTTGGCTCTTGTCTTCTACGAGTGAAAATGATATTATAAACAAAGGTCCAGAGATAGTGCGACCTTTTTGAGAGAATACATGTTGTGAATGCATCTTTTATCGGCAAAAGAGAGAGAATTTGGACTAGGAGTGAGTCCGGCACTTGACTGATATGATCATCTAGGGTTTCTTCAACTCTGGCGACTATCACTTTCTGTTTCTTGGACAAAGGAGGATTTATCCTTGTAACGCCGTTAACTTCCCTGCCGTCGCCAGAAGAAGCCATGATAAGTGTCTTCCACAGTAGTTTTGGTTACTGTAATGCGCCAAAAATAAGTAATTAAAGGACTTATTCATGTTTTCTGTTTCCCGCCCAGTGCGAGCATTATATACCTTTGGGCCCGACTAATGAATTCGGGGTCATTGGCACTTATGTCTTTATTTTGAGTTGGTCTTTAATTTTTGTAAGTTTATATTTTGGCAACTTATATAAACAGCTATAGTTTCTAGATTTCTAACCAATTTGTAGCTATGTTTTACCTGTTTCGCGAGTATTCGGGTGTATTCAAATATATGGTTCCAAAATACAGTCAGTCAAATACAATACATATGTATATAAATGTCAAACTATACATACAATCAAATACTCTATTTTGCCAAAATACAGTTAGCCAAATAAATAAGTATATAAATCAATCAAACAACACATACAGTCAAATACATATAACTTATAGCTACGAGCTGTAAATACAATACCTTATAGCTGCAATTTGTAATAAATTTAAAGTGTAGTATATGTTACACCTCTCATTTTTATACGTTGAGTTTCGCCGAATGCTAATTTTCTTGGCCTTGGGAAGTAGGATAAATTTTTCGAGGTCATGGGGGTAGACATGTTCATCTTGGGTATATAATGGAGAAAAACCATGTTTAGTAAGCTTCGGGAAGGTTTAAGACTCGTCGGATCATTGGAGTCAAGTTTCGGAGAGAGTTTGGCAAAATATCACATTCTGGCGCACTTTGCGGCGCAACATGCGTCCAGCAAACACGACATGCGGCCACGCAGTTGCGCAGCAAAGTGTGCCAGTGAAATGTTGAGGTTTGGCACGGTTTGCGACACAACATGCGTCCAGCAAACACGACATGCGGCCACACAGTTGAGCCGCAAAGTGTGACAGTGAAATTTGATCAGCTGGCAAGCTTTGCGACACAACATGCGTTTAGCAAAGCACGCTTTGCGTCTAGCAAAGTGTGCCGCATGTTGTGTCGGTCCAGAATTTTCTGGACCACTTGAAATATACCAAACTTGATCCAAAACTCATTATTTCACCATTTTGGACCTAAAAACCTCTAGAACCCTCTCTAACATTTCATCCACAAGAAAAAACAAAGGAAACCAAGATTAACAACATCAAATTCATGAATCAAAGTCTATGAAACTCAAGTAGAAGTCATCCAAACCAAGAAATTCCAAAGGAGAAGAAATAAGGTTGTGGTGAAAGAGGAGGAATTCTACTCTAGACTTGTTCCAACATCATCCAAGGTATGTTTCACGACTATACTATGTTGTTTAAGGTGTTGAAAGACTAAGATACTTGAATTATAGGGAAACATAAGAAATGAATCATAAATGGATGAGTAGTATTATAATTGAATGGTAGTTGGATGGAATCATGAATATGAATTTGTTGTGATCGTGAACGCGTTATAAATGACATTTAGACCATGGAATAAGTATTAGATATGTGAAAACACAATGATGAGCCATAATCATAAATGTGGAGAAATTAGGGAGAAGTGGTGGATTATGTGCAATGTATATGAATGATGATTGTTGATCTCAATATTGTGAGAGTTGTTGTGAATGTTTGGGAGCTGAAATAGGATACGGGAAAAGTAGTAAAAACAAAGGAAATGCTGCCCAATTTTCTCTAGAATTAACGACGCGTTTTTATAGTCGATTAACTAACGTTAATACGATCCCCTCGTGAAGGTAACGACGTGACACTGAAGGAGAATAAGTGAACGATAACGTAGCTAAACGACAAAGGTATGTAAGGCTATCCCCTTTCTTTAAGGCATGATTCCTATATATTTGGTCCATAATATTCTTACTCCTGGAAATGTCAGAAGTCCACAGTTTCTAAAGAACCGTATGGTGACCCCAATCCTATGGATTTTCGACTCTAAGTTCCTCAATGATTTCATGACGTGACTGAGGGGGCTATAAAGCATATGGCCTCAGCTGGTGTCCGAGCGAGCTATATAACATATGACCCCAGGCCATAAAGCATATGGCTTCAGCTTATGTCTGAGCTATATTACATATGGCCTCAGTTGATGTCATGGGTAAGCCCCGGACACGAACGATGATGATAATGACGCCATAATGTACTCGGAGGCTTACGACCTTACGTCACTCCGATAAAGCGCAACTTTATTTGGGCTCTCATGCATGCTACGCATATTATATATATAAATTATATATGTGTACTATGTATATGTATGTGTATAGAGGGGATATGGGGAAAGGTGAGGCGCTATAGACGCATAGCCACCTGATCAGCTGGTATCTTATAATATCATCCCGGACGCGGGATGCCCGGACGCGGGCTGCATGGGTAATGGATCGGGTCGTACGTTCCACGGCAATATATTGATATATAATGATACCTTATGAGTATGCATGCATGGCTTCGCCTTCAAAGGCGAACAGTTACTGGTTATTTCCTGATCTTCATTTTATCTTCCTTTCTCTTGTTATTTTACGATGCATGCCTTACATACTCAGTACCTTGTTCGTACTGACGTCCCTCTTTCTTTTTGAACGCTGTGTTCATGCCCACAGGTAGACAGGGAGACGACCCAGTTTCCTAGGAGCCAGTTCAGCTTGCACAGGAGCGCTTCCATTGTTCGGAGGTGCTTATGCCTAATCTTTTGGTACATATGCATATTTTGGGCACGACGGAGTCTTGTTCCGTCTATATGTATAATCTGTCAGTAGAGGCTCGTAGATGCGCAGTGTGGGTTAGATGGTCTCACCGGATTACCATAGCATATTTGTACATCTTATTTTGATAGCCGACAGAGGCATATGTATACAAACTCAATCGTACTTCCAAACGGAAAGTGGTTGCCTTATGATTATGATAATATGAATGATAAAGAAATGTAAAAAGGTTATGACGAGTGAGGTAATAAGCGGTGCTCGGCGGTTGGCTCCGGGTACCCGTCGCGGCCCCTAGTCAGGTCGTGACAGTATAGCTACACCATGTCAAAAAATCGTATATCTTCGCATTATAATATCCACAAGTTATGCTCCGCATGACTTTTGTCCTTAAGGAACTTATGCCCTGCTAGGCATAAGTTTGATTGCTAAAGGACAAAAATTAAAGACCAGTCCACTTGAAGTGAAAAACGTGCAATTTCTTCATGAATTCGTGCCAATAAGTACTACTTTGGGATAATACCTATCCAAGGTAATTTATTTTCCAAGACTCGAACCTGAACAAACCCTATAGGATACATATATGTCATATGTGGATTGTAATGAAAAATATTATTAATAGACATTTTATTTCATAAAAATAATACATAGATTCTTGTAATAGGAATTTATTTGATAGTGCCAACCAAACCTCGTGTAACTTATGCATGTATAATATTTTCTTATTCAACCAACCAAATAATATATTAATTATGGCAGAATAATTTTCATGATCACTCCTACCAAATCGTGTTATTTTATGTTTAACCAAATATCTTTAACTCAAAGTAGCAGTGGAATCTTTAGGCTGGAGACATAATACAACCTGGGACCAAATGTTGGTCAGCCTACTGGAAATTGGCAAAAGTGAAAAAATATGGCTTGGGAAAGCTAGTTCAAGAACTAGAAACTTGTTTACACAGACACCTCTTTATTATCAAAGACACTGGCAACTGGAACTCATCGCCAGAAACTTTTACTACTATAACCTATTCTGTACAGAATTTTAAAGCCAACAAATTGAGTGGTAAGTAAAAATGATTCTGATGGTTGTTCCAATCATAAAATCAAAATGGATAGATGTAAAAAGAAGTTAAAAGAGTTCCAGGAAATTACAAGAGTATTTGCCATGTCTATGTTAAGTGTCTCCACATGAGGCGAGGCTCGCAAAAGGCCCATTGCTCCATACAAGTTGAATTTTTCATATGCTACTCTATCGTTAGATCTTTGCATTTCAGATTTGGAAAAGGCATTGTTTTAAACTGCAACATGCACAGGACCTGGTGTAGTAAACGCTTTAATTTTGGCAACATAACAGCACAAAGATCCTGGTTATTATATGCTATATATCTTTTGCCGGTATGATAAAGTAAATACCCAACTTTGTAAAGTTGACAAAACAATTGCAAAAAGAGACAAAAGGCGACAAGTAAAGCAACAAATCCAGTTGCACTTATGACATTTGTACAAGGGTTCTCAATTGTATAATGTTTACATTATGCAACTATCGGCTAAACATCAGTCAGAGGAAGTAAGGACTATTGAGTTAAAATCAGATCTCTGTGAACGAAGTTCCGATTGTCAATTAGCTTTTGTCATCGTTAAAATTCTCGCGTGCTGCCCCTTTTAATTTTTTTGCCAATTCTAATTGCCATAAGGTCATTTTGTGGTTAGCATCATGAAGCAATCTTCCAACTAACTTCAATTATTCATTTCTCGTTCAAATTGTTATACAAGAGTTGTTAACAAGCAAAGTGATTTAAGACATCATATCAGTGGCGAGCCAGGAATTTGGGGAAGGGTGTGCAAATTTTCTTCTCACTTGTGTTAAGGGTGTGCAAAATTAAATATATACTCATATTAGCTAACATTTAACCTATGTACATCGCGTAATTTCCGGCGAAGGGTGTACACCTGACCACCCTTCGCCTAAGGTGGCTCTGCCCGTGTATCACATTCCAAAGGAACTGTCCTGCTCTATCACACAAAGCTGTAGAAGTTGTACCATTCTCCAAATTAGACTACAATCTTCACAACTTATTATCACTTGTGTATAGAAAAAGCTCATTTTGTGTAATTGATGGTGCTTGGTTCTTCATGTTATTCTCTTCGGTCCCTTCAGCAGCAGTGATGTTAGGCCTAAAAATGCATATATTTAGCTATTAGTTGTCTCACATTTTAATACTTTTAATATATAGATTTGGAGCAAAATTAAATGAAAAGAGGAAAAATAAAGAAAGAAGAGAAATTAATAAAATACGTGGAGACACTATTTGATTTTTGTCTCCCCAGTTGAAGACACAAAAAAATAGGAAGGAAGCAAAAGAATTAGCTGAACAAAGAAAGCAGTTTTAAGGACGAGAGCACTTCCAGTTCTTTCAACAGTGCAACGTGTCTTCAACTTCTTCCTATTCAATTTTGGACTCAGTTATTTATTTGGGCTTTTTCCTACACCTATAAACTAGGGGTGTACATGGATCGGGTTGGTTTAGGTTTTTTAAAGACCAAACCAAACCAAATCAATTGCATCGGGTTTTTAAATCTATAAACCAAACCAAACCAAACCAACAAAAGTTGGGTTTTTCAACCTCGGGTTTTCTCGGTTTTTTCGGGTTGCTCGGGTTTTTCGGGTTTTTTCCGGTAAAGTCTTCATACAAAATATATAACTTATACTTCAAATATTTCTTTAGTCCTAGTAAGATACAACGATCTAAGTAAGATATTTATTAAGAAAATAACACAAAACATGATGAGAGATGACATTGTACTAAAATATTCAACGAAAAAAATTAATGAAATTACATAAAATAAAATTAGCATAATCTAAAAGTACTAAGTCATGCTAAAATAAGTACGGCTACTAAGTATTAATTACATGACTAAATATTAAAGAAAAAAATAAAATTAAGTTATGTATTTTCACTTTCTAAACTAATATAAAACTAAAGAATAGATATCAAAATTATTGTCATTTCAGTGTTAGATATGAATTTCTTTTGTTAGCATTAGTATTGATTTGATTTTTGTTGAGTTTTATTTGAGTTACTAATATCATTGGGCTATAAAACTTATTAAACCATTCAAAAGTCTAATTCCAAGCTTGAAATAATATGTTAAAAGACAAAAAATTATGAAAAAATTAAAGAAACATTTATAAATTACATTATAAATAAATATTTCTATATATAAAATGTGTTTGAAATTTTATAAATGTAATGTCGGGTTGGTTTGATTCGGTTTGACTTTTTTTAGTTAAAACCAAACCAAACCAATAGTGTTCGGGTTTTTCTTTTTAAAACCAAACCAAGTCAAACCAAACCACTAGTCGGGTTTTTTTCTCGGTTTGGTTCGGATTATCGGTTTGGTGCGGTTTGTCGGTTTGCTTTGTACACCCCTACTATAAACAATGCATAAGACAGGGTTTTTAAACAACTTTGGACAG